>NC_091309.1:6437886-6480386 GCF_038502225.1 Cherax quadricarinatus
CTGAAGATGGAACACTACGATCACTGAAGACGGGACACTACGATCACTGAAGACGGAACACTACGATCACTGAAGACGGAACACTACGAACATAGCCCTGATGCTGTAACTACGAACAGTGAAGATGGTGCACTACGAACACCACGGACACGGCTCTACGTAATTACAAACGAGCAATCACATGAACAAAACCAATGTGCAAGACAGACAAAAACAGACAGACACACACACACACACACACACACACACACACACACACACACACACACACACACACACACACCCTCACACACACACACACCAGGACCAGGCAGGACTTCAAAGAGACCTGGACAGACTGGACACCTGGTCCAGCAAATGGCTTCTCGAATTTAATCCTGCCAAATGCAAAGTCATGAAGATAGGGGAAGGGCACAGAAGACCACAGACAGAGTATAGGCTAGGTGGCCAAAGACTGCAAACCTCACTCAAGGAGAAAGATCTTGGGGTGAGTATAACACCGAGCATGTCTCCGGAAGCACACATCAATCAGATAACTGCTGCAGCATATGGGCGCCTGGCAAACCTGAGAACAGCATTCCGACACCTTAGTAAGGAATCATTCAAGACACTGTACACCGTGTATGTCAGGCCCATACTGGAGTATGCAGCACCTGTTTGGAACCCGCACTTGATAAAGCACGTCAAGAAACTAGAGAAAGTACAAAGGTTTGCAACAAGGTTAGTTCCAGAGCTAAGGGGAATGTCCTATGAAGAAAGATTAAGGGAAATCGGCCTGACGACACTGGAGGACAGGAGGGTCAGGGGAGACATGATAACGACATATAAAATACTGCGTGGAATAGACAAGGTGGACAAGGACAGGATGTTCCAGGGAGGGGACACAGAAACAAGAGGCCACAATTGGAAGTTGAAGACACAAATGAGTCAGAGAGATAGTAGGAAGTATTTCTTCAGTCATAGAGTTGTAAGGCAGTGGAATAGCCTAGAAAATGACGTAGTGGAGGCAGGAACCATACACAGTTTTAAGACGAGGTTTGATAAAGCTCATGGAGCGGGGAGAGAGAGGGTCTAGTAGCAACCGGTGAAGAGGCGGGGCCAGGAGCTAGGACTCGACCCCTGCAACCACAAATAGGTGAGTACAAATAGGTGAGTACACACACACACACACACACACACACATACACACACACACACACACACACACACACACACACACACACACACACTCACGTTTCCTTAAAAACACAATAAATCTACGACAACAAAATTCACAACAGACAAAACAATTTGGTTATTTTATTCTCCATAATGTCTACTCCCACATGAGTATCTTTGTTTATAAAAAATTCCTGCGGGTAGATTCATTTAGAGATTTAATAATTGCTCAGTCCATTACAGCATTTCTTCGGGTGTCTACACCTCAAAGACAACAGAAGAGAATTCACTGGAGTCTAAAAACCCAATAGTCACTACGTACTATTGAGTGAGTTCATGTAATGTGGTTAAAAATGGCTCTAGTTCGATGGTAACTGAAGATTGAATGTGTTTATCCACCTATAATAGCTTATGGGGGTTGAGATTTAGCTCCTGGTTCCCGATTCTTAACTTTACATAAGAAGATACTTGAAGACTACGGTGCTCTTCACCAACTTCGAGGCTGAGGGACTGATTATCTCGTCTTTTGTATATAGTTCAACTGTCTTCCAATTATATCCTTTAAGTTGTATTGATAAAGCCACTGGATGGTGAAACATCGTCTATAATGAAGATACCCAGATGTTGCACATATTTCTCTTCATTAATTATTTCTTGCAACAGGAGCAGAAGTGCCTAGCTTGCCACTCTATATTTTAAAGAATATATATATATATTGTCAACAATTTTCTTTCAGATTTTTCACCGTTCATTTGCATATAAAGGTATTTTGAAAAATGGCTGGATAACATAGCTTCATCGTTCCCGAATTTTTTTTAAATTTCCGGTGATGATTTCAGTATTGTATTACATATGTTGTATTCTTCATGAGATATTAATTTTTAATTTCCCTTAAATTGAACGTGTCAACATTCAGTTGCACGTGTCAACATTCAGTTGCACGTGTCAACATTCAGTTGCACGTGTCAACATTCAGTTGCACGTGTCAACATTCAGTTGCACGTGTCAACATATACTTGTCACTGCCTTAGTGCCAGACTTCATATTTAGGATTTATACCTGTGTATTTTTTCTATGTCTATCTCTGTATCTCTTTGCTCTTTTTTCTATGTTCGTCAAAAGCTGTGTAATTAGATTCCTACATCAGTCTTTTACTGACCCTCTTCGACAATCACAGCTATTACTAGACGTACATAGATTTATCTACACTTCGCTTATCTCCAATTACATCTATCTTGCTGGCGTCTCTGAAACTTGGTAGTCTGACGTAGGTAGTTACACGGCGATACACTTATCTGCGACCAAACTTTGACTTTAATCGTTCTCCGGTAATTGTGCTTCAGCGCTCACACGTAATATGTGCGCCAATACTTGAGACATCGAGCCTTTGGAATACTGAATCCTTGAAGTATTGAGCCTTTGGAATACTGAGTCCTTGAGGTATTGAGCCTTTGGAATACTGAATCCTTGAGGTATTGAGCCTTTGGAATACTGAGTCCTTGAGGTATTGAGCCTTTGGAATACTGAATCCTTGAGGTATTGAGCCTTTGGAATACTGAATCCTTGAGGTATTGAGCCTTTGGAATACTGAATCCTTGAGGTATTGAGCCTTTGGAATACTGAGTCCTTGAGGTATTGAGCCTTTGGAATACTGAATCCTTGAGGTATTGAGCCTTTGGAATACTGAATCCTTGAGGTATTGAGCCTTTGGAATACTGAGTCCTTGAGGTATTGAGTCTTTGGAATACTGAGTCCTTGAGGCACCGAATCTTTGAGACGCAGAGTATCTGAATACAAACAGAAGTGAGCAAAACATTGAGAAAGACAGACACTCCGGGAAATAAGATCATTACCATTAGCGTAAGAGAGAGAGAGAAAGGTGAGGAAAAACTGGGCATTTGCTAGGCAGGATTTCTCTTAACTCCTTAATGTTAGTTCATCTTTTCTTGTCTCCCCTCTGCCTAAGCTGTTAAGTGGCTGTGTGTGTGTGTCTGTGTCTGTATGTGTGTGTGTGTGTGTGTGTGTGTGTGTGTGTGTGTGTGTGTGTGTGTGTGTGTGTGTGTGTGTGTGTGTGTGTGTGTGTGTGTGTACTCACCTATTTGTGGTTGCAGGGGTTGATTCACAGCTCCTGGCCCCTCCTCTCTGCTGGTCACTACTAGGTCCATTCTCTCCCTGCTCTATGAGCTTTGTCGTATCCTTTCTTAAAGCTATGTATGCATCCTGCCTCCAGTACATCCCTCTCCAGACTGTTCCACTTCCTGACAACTCTATAGCTGAAGAAATACTTCCTAACATCCCTGTGACTCATCTGAGTTTTCAACTTCCTGGTTACTGTATCCCATCACTGAAACATCCTGCCCCTACCCACCTTGTCAATTCCTCTCAGTATTTTATGTCGTTATCATGTGCTCCCTATATCTCCTGTCCTCCAGTGTCGTCAAATTGATTTCCCTTAACCTCTCCTTGTAGGACATACCCCCTTAGCTCTGGAACTAGTCTTGTTGCAAACCTTTGAACATTCTCTAATTTCTTGACATGCTTGACCAGGTGTGGGTTCCATATTGGTGCAGCATACTCCAATATGGGACTAATGTACACGGTGTACAGAGTCTTGAATGATTCCTTACTCAATTGTCGAAATGCTATTCCTAGGTTTGCCAGGGGCCCATATGCTGCAGCAGTTATTTGGTTGATGTGCTCCTCAGGAGACGTGCTCAGTATTGTACTCACCTCAAGATCTTTTTCCTTGAGTGAGGGTTGCAGTCTTTGGCCCCCTAGCCTGTACTCTGTCTGCGGTCTTCTTTCACCTTCCCCAATCTTCATGACTTTGCATTTGGTGGGGTTAAACTCCAGGAGCCAGTTCTTCGACCAGGCTTGCAGCCTGTCCAGATAACTTTGTAGTCCCACCTGAGCCTCATCCACTTAAATTTTTCGCATTAGCTTCCCATCATCTGCAAAAAGGGACACCTCTGAATCTATCTCTTCCATCATGCCATTCAAATATACTAGAAACAGCACCGGCCCTAGGGCTGACCCTTGTGGAACTCCGCTCGTCACAGGCGCCCACTCTGACACCTCGTCACGTACACTCACTCTTTGTTTCCTTCCTGTCAGATATTCCCTGATCTATTGCAATGCCTTTCCTGTTATTCCTGCCTGATCCTCTAACTTTTGCACTAATTTCTTGTGTTCTCTGTATGGGGGAGGTGTAGTCTCTGGTCTCCTCTGTTTGGGGGAGGTGTAGTCTCTGGTCTCCTCTGTTTGGGGGAGGTGTAGTCTCTGGTCTCCTCTGTTTGGGGGAGGTGTAGTCTCTGGTCTCCTCTGTTTGGGGGAGGCGTAGTCTCTGGTCTCTCTGTTTGGGGGAGGTGTAGTCTCTGTCTCCTGTTTGTGGGAGGTGTAGTCTCTGGTCTCCTCTGTTTGGGGGAGGTGTAGTCTCTGGTCTCCTCTGTTTGGTGGAGGTGTAGTCTCTGGTCTCCTCTGTTTGGGGGAGGTGTAGTCTCTGGTCTCCTCTGTTTGGGGGAGGTGTAGTCTCTGGTCTCCTCTGTTTGGGGGAGGTGTAGTCTCTGGTCTCCTCTGTTTGGGGGAGGTGTAGTCTCTGGTCTCCTCTGTTTGGGGGAGGTGTAGTCTCTGGTCTCCTCTGTTTGGGGGAGGTGTAGTCTCTGGTCTCCTCTGTTTGGGGGAGGTGTAGTCTCTGGTCTCCTCTGTTTGGGGGAGGTGTAGTCTCTGGTCTCCTCTGTTTGGGGGAGGTGTAGTCTCTGGTCTCCTCTGTTTGGGGGAGGTGTAGTCTCTGGTCTCCTCTGTTTGGGGGAGGTGTAGTCTCTGGTCTCCTCTGTTTGGGGAAGGTGTAGTCTCTGGTCTCTGTTTGGGGGAGGTGTAGTCTCTGGTCTCCTCTGTTTGGGGGAGGTGTAGTCTCTGGTCTCCTCTGTTTGGGGGAGGTGTAGTCTCTGGTCTCTGGTCTCCTCTGTTTGGGGGAGGTGTAGTCTCTGGTCTCCTCTGTTTGGGGGAGGTGTAGTCTCTGGTCTCCTCTGTTTGGGGGAGGTGTAGTCTCTGGTCTCTGTTTGGGGGAGGTGTAGTCTCTGGTCTCCTCTGTTTGGGGGAGGTGTAGTCTCTGGTCTCCTCTGTTTGGGGGAGGTGTAGTCTCTGGTCTCCTCTGTTTGGGGGAGGTGTAGTCTCTGGTCTCCTCTGTTTGGGGGAGGTGTAGTCTCTGGTCTCCTCTGTTTGGGGGAGGTGTAGTCTCTGGTCTCCTCTGTTTGGGGGAGGTGTAGTCTCTGGTCTCCTCTGTTTGGGGGAGGTGTAGTCTCTGGTCTCTGTTTGGGGGAGGTGTAGTCTCTGGTCTCCTCTGTTTGGGGGAGGTGGTCTGGTCTCTGTTTGGGGGAGGTGTAGTCTCTGGTCTCCTCTGTTTGGGGGAGGTGTAGTCTCTGGTCTCCTCTGTTTGGGGGAGGTGTAGTCTCTGGTCTCCTCTGTTTGGGGGAGGTGTAGTCTCTGGTCTCCTCTGTTTGGGGGAGGTGTAGTCTCTGGTCTCCTCTGTTTGGGGGAGGTGTAGTCTCTGGTCTCTGTTTGGGGGAGGTGTAGTCTCTGGTCTCCTCTGTTTGGGGGAGGTGTAGTCTCTGGTCTCCTCTGTTTGGGGGAGGTGTAGTCTCTGGTCTCCTCTGTTTGGGGGAGGTGTAGTCTCTGGCCTCTGTTTGGGGGAGGTGTAGTCTCTGGTCTCCTCTGTTTGGGGGAGGTGTAGTCTCTGGTCTCCTCTGTTTGGGGGAGGTGTAGTCTCTGGTCTCCTCTGTTTGGGGGAGGTGTAGTCTCTGGTCTCCTTTTGGGGGAGGTGTAGTCTCTGGTCTCCTCTGTTTGGGGAAGGTGTAGTCTCTGGTCTCCTCTGTTTGGGGGAGGTGTAGTCTCTGGTCTCCTCTGTTTGGGGGAGGTGTAGTCTCTGGTCTCCTCTGTTTGGGGGAGGTGTAGTCTCTGGTCTCCTCTGTTTGGGGGAGGTGTAGTCTCTGGTCTCCTCTGTTTGGGGGAGGTGTAGTCTCTGGTCTCCTCTGTTTGGGGGAGGTGTAGTCTCTGGTCTCCTCTGTTTGGGGGAGGTGTAGTCTCTGGTCTCCTCTGTTTGGGGGAGGTGTAGTCTCTGGTCTCCTCTGTTTGGGGGAGGTGTAGTCTCTGGTCTCCTCTGTTTGGGGGAGGTGTAGTCTCTGGTCTCCTCTGTTTGGGGGAGGTGTAGTCTCTGGTCTCCTCTGTTTGGGGGAGGTGTAGTCTCTGGTCTCCTCTGTTTGGGGGAGGTGTAGTCTCTGGTCTCCTCTGTTTGGGGGAGGTGTAGTCTCTGGTCTCCTCTGTTTGGGGGAGGTGTAGTCTCTGGTCTCCTCTGTTTGGGGGAGGTGTAGTCTCTGGTCTCCTCTGTTTGGGGGAGGTGTAGTCTCTGGTCTCCTCTGTTTGGGGGAGGTGTAGTCTCTGGTCTCCTCTGTTTGGGGGAGGTGTAGTCTCTGGTCTCCTCTGTTTGGGGGAGGTGTAGTCTCTGGTCTCCTCTGTTTGGGGGAGGTGTAGTCTCTGGTCTCCTCTGTTTGGGGGAGGTGTAGTCTCTGGTCTCCTCTGTTTGGGGGAGGTGTAGTCTCTGGTCTCCTCTGTTTGGGGGAGGTGTAGTCTCTGGTCTCCTCTGTTTGGGGGAGGTGTAGTCTCTGGTCTCCTCTGTTTGGGGGAGGTGTAGTCTCTGGTCTCCTCTGTTTGGGGGGTGTAGTCTCTGGTCTCTCTGTTTGGGGGAGGTGTAGTCTCTGGTCTCCTCTGTTTGGGGGAGGTGTAGTCTCTGGTCTCCTCTGTTTGGGGGAGGTGTAGTCTCTGGTCTCCTCTGTTTGGGGGAGGTGTAGTCTCTGGTCTCCTCTGTTTGGGGGAGGTGTAGTCTCTGGTCTCCTCTGTTTGGGGGAGGTGTAGTCTCTGGTCTCCTCTGTTTGGGGGAGGTGTAGTCTCTGGTCTCCTCTGTTTGGGGGAGGTGTAGTCTCTGGTCTCTGTTTGGGGGAGGTGTAGTCTCCTCTGTTTGGGGGAGGTGTAGTCTCTGGTCTCCTCTGTTTGGGGGAGGTGTAGTCTCTGGTCTCCTCTGTTTGGGGGAGGTGTAGTCTCTGGTCTCCTCTGTTTGGGGGAGGTGTAGTCTCTGGTCTCCTCTGTTTGGGGGAGGTGTAGTCTCTGGTCTCCTCTGTTTGGGGGAGGTGTAGTCTCTGGTCTCCTCTGTTTGGGGGAGGTGTAGTCTCTGGTCTCCTCTGTTTGGGGGAGGTGTAGTCTCTGGTCTCCTCTGTTTGGGGGAGGTGTAGTCTCTGGTCTCCTCTGTTTGGGGGAGGTGTAGTCTCTGGTCTCCTCTGTTTGGGGGAGGTGTAGTCTCTGGTCTCTGTTTGGGGGAGGTGTAGTCTCTGGTCTCCTCTGTTTGTGGGAGGTGTAGTCTCTGGTCTCTGTTTGGGGGAGGTGTAGTCTCTGGTCTCCTCTGTTTGGGGAAGGTGTAGTCTCTGGTCTCTGTTTGGGGGAGGTGTAGTCTCTGGTCTCCTCTGTTTGGGGGAGGTGTAGTCTCTGGTCTCCTCTGTTTGGGGGAGGTGTAGTCTCTGGTCTCCTCTGTTTGGGGAAGGTGTAGTCTCTGGTCTCTGGTCTCCTCTGTTTGGGGGAGGTGTAGTCTCTGGTCTCCTCTGTTTGGGGGAGGTGTAGTCTCTGGTCTCCTCTGTTTGGGGGAGGTGTAGTCTCTGGTCTCCTCTGTTTGGGGGAGGTGTAGTCTCTGGTCTCCTCTGTTTGGGGGAGGTGTAGTCTCTGGTCTCCTCTGTTTGGGGGAGGTGTAGTCTCTGGTCTCCTCTGTTTGGGGGAGGTGTAGTCTCTGGTCTCCTCTGTTTGGGGGAGGTGTAGTCTCTGGTCTCCTCTGTTTGGGGGAGGTGTAGTCTCTGGTCTCCTCTGTTTGGGGGAGGTGTAGTCTCTGGTCTCCTCTGTTTGGGGGAGGTGTAGTCTCTGGTCTCCTCTGTTTGGGGGAGGTGTAGTCTCCTCTGTTTGGGGGAGGTGTAGTCTCTGGTCTCTGTTTGGGGGAGGTGTAGTCTCTGGTCTCTGTTTGGTGGAGGTGTAGTCTCTGGTCTCTGTTTGGGGGAGGTGTAGTCTCTGGTCTCCTCTGTTTGGGGGAGGTGTAGTCTCTGGTCTCCTCTGTTTGGGGGAGGTGTAGTCTCTGGTCTCTGTTTGGGGGAGGTGTAGTCTCTGGTCTCCTCTGTTTGGGGGAGGTGTAGTCTCTGGTCTCCTCTGTTTGGGGGAGGTGTAGTCTCTGGTCTCCTCTGTTTGGGGGAGGTGTAGTCTCTGGTCTCCTCTGTTTGGGGGAGGTGTAGTCTCTGGTCTCCTCTGTTTGGGGGAGGTGTAGTCTCTGGTCTCCTCTGTTTGGGGGAGGTGTAGTCTCTGGTCTCCTCTGTTTGGGGGAGGTGTAGTCTCTGGTCTCCTCTGTTTGGGGGAGGTGTAGTCTCTGGTCTCCTCTGTTTGGGGGAGGTGTAGTCTCTGGTCTCCTCTGTTTGGGGGAGGTGTAGTCTCCTCTGTTTGGGGGAGGTGTAGTCTCTGGTCTCCTCTGTTTGGGGAGGTGTAGTCTCTGGTCTCCTCTGTTTGGGGAGGTGTAGTCTCTGGTCTCCTCTGTTTGGGGGAGGTGTAGTCTCTGGTCTCCTCTGTTTGGGGGAGGTGTAGTCTCTGGTCTCCTCTGTTTGGGGGAGGTGTAGTCTCTGGTCTCCTCTGTTTGGGGGAGGTGTAGTCTCTGGTCTCCTCTGTTTGGGGGAGGTGTAGTCTCTGGTCTCCTCTGTTTGGGGGAGGTGTAGTCTCTGGTCTCCTCTGTTTGGGGGAGGTGTAGTCTCTGGTCTCTGTTTGGGGGAGGTGTAGTCTCTGGTCTCCTCTGTTTGGGGGAGGTGTAGTCTCTGGTCTCCTCTGTTTGGGGGAGGTGTAGTCTCTGGTCTCCTCTGTTTGGGGGAGGTGTAGTCTCTGGTCTCCTCTGTTTGGGGGAGGTGTAGTCTCTGGTCTCTTCTGTTTGGGGGAGGTGTAGTCTCTGGTCTCCTCTGTTTGGGGGAGGTGTAGTCTCTGGTCTCCTCTGTGGGGGGGAGGTGTAGTCTCTGGTCTCCTCTGTTTGGGGGAGGTGTAGTCTCTGGTCTCCTCTGTTTGGGGGAGGTGTAGTCTCTGGTCTCCTCTGTTTGGGGGAGGTGTAGTCTCTGTTTGGGGAAGGTGTAGTCTCTGGTCTCTGTTTGGGGGAGGTGTAGTCTCTGGTCTCCTCTGTTTGGGGGAGGTGTAGTCTCTGGTCTCCTCTGTTTGGGGGAGGTGTAGTCTCTGGTCTCCTCTGTTTGGGGGAGGTGTAGTCTCTGGTCTCCTCTGTTTGGGGGAGGTGTAGTCTCTGGTCTCTGTTTGGGGGAGGTGTAGTCTCTGGTCTCCTCTGTTTGGGGGAGGTGTAGTCTCTGGTCTCCTCTGTTTGGGGGAGGTGTAGTCTCTGGTCTCCTCTGTTTGGGGGAGGTGTAGTCTCTGGTCTCCTCTGTTTGGGGGAGGTGTAGTCTCTGGTCTCCTCTGTTTGGGGGAGGTGTAGTCTCTGGTCTCCTCTGTTTGGGGGAGGTGTAGTCTCTGGTCTCCTCTGTTTGGGGGAGGTGTAGTCTCTGGTCTCCTCTGTTTGGGGGAGGTGTAGTCTCTGGTCTCCTCTGTTTGGGGGAGGTGTAGTCTCTGGTCTCCTCTGTTTGGGGGAGGTGTAGTCTCTGGTCTCCTCTGTTTGGGGGAGGTGTAGTCTCTGGTCTCCTCTGTTTGGGGGAGGTGTAGTCTCTGGTCTCCTCTGTGGGGAGGTGTAGTCTCTGGTCTCTGTTTGGGGGAGGTGTAGTCTCTGGTCTCCTCTGGGGGAGGTGTAGTCTCTGGTCTCTGTTTGGGGGAGGTGTAGTCTCTGGTCTCCTCTGTTTGGGGGAGGTGTAGTCTCTGGTCTCCTCTGTTTGGGGGAGGTGTAGTCTCTGGTCTCCTCTGTTTGGGGGAGGTGTAGTCTCTGGTCTCCTCTGTTTGGGGGAGGTGTAGTCTCTGGTCTCCTCTGTTTGGGGGAGGTGTAGTCTCTGGTCTCCTCTGTTTGGGGGAGGTGTAGAGGTGTAGTCTCTGGTCTCCTCTGTTTGGGGGAGGTGTAGTCTCTGGTCTCCTCTGTTTGGGGGAGGTGTAGTCTCTGGTCTCCTCTGTTTGGGGGAGGTGTAGTCTCTGGTCCTCTGTTTGGGGGAGGTGTAGTCTCTGGTCTCCTCTGTTTGGGGGAGGTGTAGTCTCTGGTCTCCTCTGTTTGGGGGAGGTGTAGTCTCTGGTCTCCTCTGTTTGGGGGAGGTGTAGTCTCTGGTCTCCTCTGTTTGGGGGAGGTGTAGTCTCTGGTCTCCTCTGTTTGGGGGAGGTGTAGTCTCCTCTGTTTGGGGGAGGTGTAGTCTCTGGTCTCTGTTTGGGGGAGGTGTAGTCTCTGGTCTCCTCTGTTTGGGGGAGGTGTAGTCTCTGGTCTCCTCTGTTTGGGGGAGGTGTAGTCTCTGGTCTCCTCTGTTTGGGGGAGGTGTAGTCTCTGGTCTCCTCTGTTTGGGGGAGGTGTAGTCTCTGGTCTCTGTTTGGGGGAGGTGTAGTCTCCTCTGTTTGGGGGAGGTGTAGTCTCTGGTCTCCTCTGTTTGGGGGAGGTGTAGTCTCTGGTCTCCTCTGTTTGGGGGAGGTGTAGTCTCTGGTCTCCTCTGTTTGGGGGAGGTGTAGTCTCTGGTCTCCTCTGTTTGGGGGAGGTTGCTTGAATATATATGGAGTCCTTGCATATACATAGCGTGCTTACATATACATGGAGTGATTGCATATACATGGAGTGCTTGCATATACATGGAATCCTTTCATATATAAGGTGTGCTTGAATATACATGGCGTGCTTACATATACATGGAGTGCTTGCATATACATGGCGTGCTTGCATATAGGTGGAGTGCTTGCATATACATGGCGTGCTTGCATATACATGGCGTGCTTGCATATACATGGAGTGCTTGCATATAGGTGGAGTGCTTGCATATACATGGCGTGCTTGCATATACATGGCGTGCTTGCATATACATGGAGTGCTTGCATATACATGGAGTGCTTGCATATAGGTGGAGTGCTTGCATATAGGTGGAGTGCTTGCATATACATTTGCCAACTGTTGGGAGTTAGTCTAAGTGCAGCACCTCGATGTTATCATATACCTGTGGTGCCCCGTCTACCTGCTGGTAATTACTAACTGTCCTCTGATGCTACACACACACACACACACACACACACACACACACACACACACACACACACACACACACACACACACACACACACACACAGAGCTAAGAGGTATGTCCTACGAGGAGAAGTTAAGGGAAATCGACCTGACGACACTGGAGGACAGGAGAGATAGGGGGGACATGATAACGACATACAAAATACTGAGAGGAATTGACAAGGTGGACAAAGACAGGATGCTCCAGAGATGGGACACAGTAACAAGGGGACACAGTTGGAAGTTGAAGACACAGATGAATCACAGGGATGTTAGGAAGTATTTCTTCAGCCACAGAGTAGTCAGTAAGTGGAATAGTTTGGGAAGCGATGTAGTGGAGGCAGGATCCATACATAGCTTTAAGCAGAGGTATGATAAAGCTCATGGTTCAGGGAGAGTGACCTAGTAGCGACCAGTGAAGAGGCGGGGAAAGAGCTTGGACTCGACCCCCGCAACCTCAACTAGGTAAGTACACACATTGACTATCGAATAAAACAACAGATAGACGACGTTAATAAATTTAATGGAGAAAGATAATATTAAGAAGAGGGAGAGAGAGAGAGAGAGAGAGAGAGAGAGAGAGAGAGAGAGTGAAGACGTGTCACAGTGTGCTCCACAAACTTTCTTAATATTACTTAAATACGAGGGTTGGTGAGGATAAAAACCGTTCAGTGACGTAGTACTACTTACAACACATTAGTACAAGTAAGCCAACTCCTCCACTGAAGTGAATATAAGCAATATCAGTGATATTTAAGTGTGGTATGGTGAAGACATGGTGTGAGTGAGGGGACAGCGGCAGGCCTTAGGAGTGACGTCACTATTGCCTTCAGAGTGAGCATCTAATATTATCTAATATCATATGTGTTTTGTGCTATGTACTAGCATCTGGTGCTTTATAACAACGTGACTGGTACAATGCAACATAGTGATTTGTGTAACATCTTCCTTTAGTGGAAAAGTGGATAGCATAAACAGTGTTTATTAAGTGATAGTGAGAAGGCAACACTTCCAGCTAGTCGGCCACTGCCGCCCTCACTACCAACCCCGCTGTAAACACCACCACCCACGATACCCCACCCCACCCACGATACTCCACCCCACCCACGATACTCCACCCCACCCACGATACCACCACCCACCCTCTCTCTCCTGTGAACTTCATTGCAAACCTACAAGCCTCCTCTGGGATGACTTCACACCGCAAAATAACAGAATATCTACGCTATCTGGCTATTGTCCCAGTAGTTACTGCAGTGTTTGTGGGTATACCACAAGGGACAAAATTCTTCTTAGATGTAAGGAACCTACTTGTTCCAACTACTGCCACACAGATTGCATTCCAGAAGAAGAATTTTGTTGCAGCCAGGTTGAAAATTTCAGAAAATTGAAGGATATCCATAATCCTGTGGTATATGTGGATACAAGCCTGGAGATACAGGAGGAAGGTTCAGAAGTTCTACCTCAGGGACTTCAATCCAAAGATCAAGAGTGCCCTCTTGGGCTGTGTTGTAAAGTTGCAGCTAAGATAATCCATCACAGGGAAGCACTTCATGACCTCCTGAAATAATTAGATAACCTACAAGCTATTGTAGAAGGTCAGTGCAAACCTGCATCAAGTGATGCAAGCTGCTCAGCTGATGGTGACACTATTGACAAAGACTAGAAGTCCCACACTGAGTGTTACAAAAAACGCGATTCTAAAAGCTTAGAGATCTCCAGTGAATACTAGAAAGGACTGCCCTTCTAGCATCCAGCCTGTTACTGGGTTTTCGTAACAAGTAGTCAGTATCCTTGTCCAATTATCCATTAGAATTCAGTATTATTCAATAGTGCTTCAGGATTACAACTGGTAGGCTACTAACTAGAGAAATTAAAATTTAATAAATTTATTAATCATTAAGTTGTCTAGAGGTATATTATCAAATTAAATTAAATTAAATTAATCACAGTAATCAAAATAAAATCAATCTCTCGAGTTCAATATTATTGTGCTGAAAGCACATATCACATTTATAATTCTTAAGTACCGTCTGGTACATTAACATTTAATAAGATATTACAAATATGTACAAATAAGTTTGTGTATGCGGGTAAGTGCTCTAAGTAGTTCACTATGTCTCACGACTCGACTAGACTTAAACAAGTGACTGACAAAGTCCTCACATAAACTAACTTCTTGACCGACTGGCAACCAGAACAGTCTGCTTGAACAATGAAAAGAATGCTAAGCCCAATAGCCATATAACAAGCGACTGTGACACAATCAGGATCAAGGAGATAATATAACGACACTAAGTAGGGACCATCAGCAGATCCTCCACAAAAGTCACAAAACTCCCATAATACTGAATCTAAGTTCAGCATAAGAAAATACCCGACTGTGATCATACACAGAAACCAGTACAAAATTAGGTCAGAAGCTATAGCTCAGGACCTGAGATGTTCAGAGTGTCTAAGCGACACACAACCTCAGTACAACGTCGAAAATCACTAAGTCTATACAATGTTCTGTGAACAGAGTTCTACAGAACTAACAAGAATAATGAGACAGACAATCTGTCCAACCACCAAGCGAGTCTAGAGCAGACTGAATACTTCACGAGAGGTGAGGACACCCCCCCCCTCGATCACGTGATAGCCCCGTGGACAGCACAGCTCAGAAGCCGGCAGTATAACGAGCGACAAGCGATAATTACAGTAGTTTGACAATCAAGACTTGAACTGAGCACATATTATGTACATCCTAACAACATAAGTCAAATAACAATATAACAGTCAAATAATAATATAAAGTCATACATTTACGATTTAGCAATTATCGCAAATATAAGCAATATAAAATTATATGAAAAGGTAATATACATTATATATATACATAATAATCATTGTAACCCATTCAGGGGTTACAACACTGAGCTTAACTCAGGAGTAAACAACTGGTGGAATTCTGTCATTGCTAAGGTCCCACAGACTGACAGAGTTCAAAACACTACCTTTGGGAATTCTAACACAATTCCTCTGACCACCACAGAGGGAACAAATCCTCTTCCCAGCAACGAGGGAAGCCTAGGATCTGTTAATTCTCCTACACCTGACATCTCTGCTTCAGCCACTGCCAGTCCACTTGACAGTGCACATACCATCTCTGATCCTACACCTGTCAGCACACCTGCCGACACTATTCCAGAATCTGGTAGCAGTGCTTCATCAGCAAGTTCTGAGCCAGGAGTTTCTCTACCAGAGATTGGTGCAGTTAATGATCAGGGAACTATCACTGCACCTGATCACCTACTGCGCCAAAGTACGAACAGCAGGGACACATCTGTCAGAACTGGTAGAGGACGGGGCAGAGGAAGTGGAAGAGGACGTGGAGGAGGAAGACATCTACAGCCGTCTCGCCCTCCACTAACACAGTTCCAGCGGCAGAATCTGAGGACAAATCTGCAAAACACAGGAGGTGCAACAAATCCTCGCCCACCCTCCCAGGCTCCTAGGCTGTTCTCTCGCTGTCACCGGAAGGGGCACATTGCCAAAAACTGCCTGCGAGATACCAGGTGTAATTACTGCTACAAGAAAGGACATCAGGAGGACCAGTGTCGGAAGAAAAAGGAACTTGACAGACAGGGCCACCTGTTTAGAGACCTGTTCTCAGAACAAACAAGCAGGATCTCTGAATTGGTGAACACTCTCACACGTCACCCACTTAGCTACTCCTATCCCAGCCCAGCAGGTGGGATTGTGAATTATACAAGACCTCAGACCTACATCCCTGCAGCTGCCTCAGTACCCTACCTCTCTCAAGGGCAGGCACCTTACATTCCCTACACACCCACCACCTCAAGCTGACCACTTCATCATGAGGAGCCAGTCTATCAGCATCCTGTCGGCCAACATTAGAGGTTTCATTACTAATGTTGGAGAGCTCACACATAGTTTTGTGAACACTCGACGTCCCGACATGATAGCTGTTGTTGAAACATTTTTGGATGACAGGACTCCAGAAAATTTTGCAAGAATTGCTGGCTACACCTCATGGATGAGAAGAGACAGGCAAGGGCAAGGAGGAGGTGTTGCTGTGTGCTTCTCTAAAAGTGTTCATGCCCAGCACATTGATGTTGCCACCCCTACACATCTTGAAATGATGTTCTTCAAGCTCTGTATAAACACTAGTACCTCTGTACTAGCATGTGCAATGTACAGACCTCAGTGGCAACACGCAGACCCTATCAACTTCCTAATGGAAAATATTGACTCCCTTCTGCTACAACACAACTGTCAACATATTATAATTGTTGGTGACCTCAACCAGCACCTTATACAGAGGGACTTTGATGACCTTCTTGCAGTGTTTGACATGAGAAACTTTGTTGATTTCCCTACTCATATCTCTGGCTCCTCCCTTGACCCAGTAGTGAGTGATCTGGCAGAAGGCATAGTCACTTGTCAACCCCTCGGCTAGGTTGGATCGTCTGACCACAAGGCTGTTTTTACCACACTTAAGATCCCAACAGAACGAGGTGAGGAGTCCACACGCACAACCTGGCTATGGGAAAGAGGTAATTGGCCAGCCCTTTGCTCTGAGCTCGCCACCACCGACTGGAATGCTCTTCTCCAAGGGGATGTTGACAACCAAGTGAAAGCCTTCACTGGACACATCCTTAATCTACAACAAGAGCACATTCCTCACCGGCAATATGTGACGAAGCCTACAGATCAGCCTTGGTTTGGCTTTCGTTGTAGAGAGGCTGCTACTGCTAAGTACAAAGCATGGCGAAGGTATAAGAGACATCCTACCACCTATAACAGGAACTTGCACATGCAAGCCTGTAGGCATATGGGTGATGTTCAAAAGTGGGCCATTGCTAAATGGGAGGTGGACACTAAAAGAAAGCTAGCATCAGGTAGGGTAGGCTCCAAAACCTGGTGGTCCCTGGTCAAGGACAGACAAGGTTATCTGCCTGATGAACTTATTCCACCTCTAAATCGACAGGATGGGACCACCTCTACTAGTAGTCAAGAGAAGGCGGACCTCTTTGCTGAACACTTTGCTGTGGGCCCAGACAAGTTGAGCCCAAGATTGTTGAGAAGATGTGCAGACCAGCTAGCAGCACCTCTAACTCTGCCTAGTACAGTGTAAATGGCCCTCTCTATGGAAAGAGGCAAATGTAGTCCCTGTTCACAAAAAGAAGAGAAGAGCAGAAATCAGCAACTACAGACCAGTGTCACTCCTGTCAATCACTGGTAAGATCCTTGAGACAATAATCTCAAGACAAATGACAGAGTTTTTTGACTACCACTCATTACTTTGTGATCGTCAATATGGCTTCAAGAAAGGTTACTCTGCTGCTGATCTGTTGTTAAACCTCTCCACTAAGTGGCACCAGTCACTGGATGAATCCAAAGTCAGCTGTGTGGTAGCACTGGACATTGCTGGCGCTTTCGACCGGGTGTGGCACCAGGGCCTTTTAGCAAAACTTCAAGCACTGGGAATTGCAGGCTCTACGCTATGTCTCCTCAGTGATTACCTTCATGGTAGATCTCTAAGTGTAGTCCTCAATGGAACGAAATCAGCAAGGCATCCTATTGGGGCAAGTGTTCCGCAAGGAAGCGTGCTGGGTCCATTGTTATGGAATGTCTACTTCAACGACCTTCTTCATCTCATCCCAGAATCACATGCATATGCAGACGACTGTACACTGACATTCACTTATCCAAGAGAAGAAATGTCAGCTGCTCTAAGCTACATCAATCACCAGCTGAGAGCTATATCAGCTTGGGGAAATAGATGGCAAGTAACATTTGCACCTGAGAAAACGCAAATGATGATCGTCTCTAGGCACCATGATGGTAATGCTGGTGCAGTAGTAAGGATGAATGGGAGGATGTTGGCACCTGGAGAAGAAGTTGATATCCTTGGGGTGAAATTTGACTCCAAACTAACCATGAAGAACCATGTTGTAAATCTTGCAAACAAGGCAGCCAGGAAGCTTACAGCACTTCGCCGAATCTCGCATCTGCTTGACAGTAGGGGTTGCAAGATCCTGTACGAGGCACAAGTACGCTCACACCTTGAGTATGCTCCACTTTCTTGGTTTGCCTGACCCCCCTCTCATCTGCGACTGCTTGACAGAGTAGAGAACAGAGCAAGACGTCTCATCTCTCGCCTGGACCCATCCTGGATAAATTTGTCATTTCAGCAGAGCCTTCAACATAGGAGGGATGTGGGTGGCCTTACTGTTATGTACAAGGCCAATATTGTAAAAATACCACACTTGGATCCACTTCGAGGACAGCGTGAAACAAACTTTTATGCCACAAGACGGGCAGAAAGCAGCAACTTCACTCTGGCTGTACCCTTCTCCAGAACATCACTCCATCTGAGATCATACATACCCAGGATGACTCGAGTATGGAACACATTCGTACAGCATAATGATGTCAACGAGATAAAGTCAGTTGTTCAAATGAAAATGCTGGCCCACAGATGGCTCCAACTTCATCCTGTTCCCTACTTGTATGTCTCATAACAATAAAAATGCTTTCAAATGAGCTGATGTAGGTAACAGCTCTTAGCTTGCCAATAAAGTTAGGAATCCTTAACCTGTAAATAGCTGTCAATAAAGCTAGGGATCCTTAACCTTGTCAAACCCTCTGTAAAAAAAAAAAGAAAAAAAAAAAAGAGAGAGAGAGAGAGAGAGAGAGAGAGAGAGAGAGAGAGAGAGAGAGAGAGAGAGAGAGAGAGAGAGAGAGAGAGAGAGAGAGAGAGAGAGAGAGATTGAAAGTCAATTAAAGAGAATAAAAATGGTCAGAATATATTAGGATAACATCACGTTGTTTGATATATAAAAATTAGTAAATGTGAGGTGAAAAAAATATATTCCAGCGAAATTTTTCATATTTGTGAAAGTGAAGTAAAAATCTTATGTTAAAATGTTTGCCAAAAATGTTTGAATAATTAAGATTAAAGATAAAAGTGTTTAGAGGGATTAATAACACCATCAGCACTACTACCATTATCACCACCATTATCACCACCATTATCACCACCATTATCACCATCATTATCACCACCATTATCACCACCATTATCACCACCATTATCACCACCATTATCACCACCATTATCACCACCATTATCACCACCATTATCACCATCATTATCACCACCATTATCACCACCATTATCACCACCATTATCACCACCATTATCACCACCATTATCACCATCATTATCACCACCATTATCACCACCATTATCACCATCATTATCACCACCATTATCACCACCATTATCACCACCATTATCACCATCATTATCACCACCATTATCACCACCATTATCACCACCATTATCACCACCATTATCACCACCATTATCACCACCATTATCACCATCATTATCACCACCATTATCACCACCATTATCACCACCATTATCACCACAATAATCACCACCATTATCACCACCATTCACCATCATTATCACCATCATTATTACCATTATCTCCACCATTATACTACATTATCACCACCATTATCACCACCATTATCACCATCATTATCACCACCATTATCACCATCATTATCACCACCATTATCACCACCATTATCACTACCATTATCACCACCATTATCACCATCATTATCAGCACCATTATCATCACCATTATCACCACCATTATCACCACCATTATCACCAGCAATACCACCACCATTATCACCACCGTTATCACCACCATTATCATCACCATTATCACCACCATTATCACCACTATTATCACCACCATTATCACCATTACCACCACCATTATCATCCCCATTACCACCATTATCATCACCATTATTACCATTATCACCATTACCACCATTATCACCACCATTACTACCATTATCACCACCATTATCACCACAATTATCACCACCATTACCACCAAAATTATCACCACCATTATCATCACCATTATCACCACCATTATCACCACCATTATCACCATTACCATCACCATTATCATCACCATTCCTACCATTATCACCACCATTATCACCACTATTACCACCACCATTATCACCACCATTACCACCACCATTATCACCACCATTGTCACCACTATTATCACCACCATTACCACCACCATTATCATCACCATTACCACCATTATCATCATTATTACCATTATCACCACCATTAGTACCATTATCACCACCATTATCACCACCATTATCACCACCATTATCACCACCATTACCACCACCATTATCATCACCATTACCACCATTATCATCACCATTATTACCATTATCACCACCATTACCACCATTATCACCACCATTACCACCATCATTATCACCACCATTATCACCACCATTATCATCACCATTATCACCACCATTATCACCACCATTATCACCACCATTATCACCATTACCACCACCATTATCATCCCCATTACCACCATTATCATCACCATTATTACCATTATCACCATTACCACCATTATCACAACCATTACTACAATTATCACCACCATTATCACCACCATTACCACCACCATTATCACCACCATTATCATCACCATTATCACCACCATTATCACCATTACCACCACCATTATCATCACCATTACCACCATTATCATCACCATTCCTACCATTATCACCACCATTACCATCATTATCACCACCATTATCACCACCATTACCACCACCATTATCACCACCATTATCACCACCATTATCACCACCATTACCACCACCATTATCATTACCATTACCACCATTATCATCATTACCAATATCACCACCATTACCACCATTATCACCACCATTACTACCATTATCACCACCATTATCACCACCATTACCACCACCATTATCACCACCATTATCACCACCATTATCACCACCATTACCACCACCATTATCATCATCATTACCACCATTATCATCACCATTATTACCATTATCACCACCATTACCACCATTATCACCACCATTACTACCATTATCACCACCATTATCATCACCATTATCATCACCATTACTACCATTATCACCACCATTATCACCACTATTATCATCACCATTACCACCATTATCATCATCATTACCACCATTACCACTACCATTACCATCACCATTTTCACCACCATTACCACCACCAATACCACTCTCACCACAATTACCACCATTACTACCATTACCACCATTATCATCACCATTACCACTATTATCACCACCATTACCACTACCATTTTCACCACCATTACCACCACCAATGCCACTATTATCACCACAATTACCACCATTATCACCACCATTACTACCATTATCAACACCATTACCACCATTATCATCACCATTACCACTATTATCACCATTACCACCACCATTTTCACCACCATTACCACCATTATCACCACCATTACCACCATTATCACCACCATTACCACCATTATCACCACCATTACCACTATTATCACCACCATTACCACCACCATTTTCACCACCATTACCACCATTATCACCACCATTACCACCATTATCAACACCATTACCACCATTATCACCACCATTATCACCACCATTATCAACACCATTACCACCATTTTCACCACCATTACTACCATTATCACCACCATTACCACCATTATCACCATTATCAACACCATTACCACCATTATCAACACCATTACCACCATTATCATCACCATCACCACCATTATCACCACCATTACCACCCGTTCCTCAACTAACGCTACTCTCGTTGTTACCACCATAACCACGACCATCACTACTAAATATTACTATTACAATGGAACCCATGCGCTAAACCCCCAAGAGTCATATAATACTACCATCACCATAACATGTTTTTCCTTGCTGACTTGTTCACTCATGTTTTTGAAGCAACGTACTGAATAACAAATGACTGACCTCGGTCTATACCGACTTTATGAGTCACAGCATCACACTCGTCTTCTCCTCTACCACAATTATATATATATATATATATATATATATATATATATATATATATATATATATATATATATATATATATATATATAAATTTATGTAAGTTTATTTTTGTAAGTGCTTTTATAAGTGTATTTTTGAGGGTCTGAAATGGACTAACCTAATTTACATTATTCCTCATGGGAATAAATTCATTCGGTAAAGGCACTCAAACAGTCTTCTGGACCAAAGAAAGTTCGATATTTGAGGTTCCACTGTATATACAATGAATTCGTCAATAATTGTAATTTCCTGATAGATTAATTAGTCTGCTGAAGAAGATTTTCAGATGTTGCTGGTTATAATGAAGACGATGTGACTGGTAGACAATAGGTCAACATAGAGGTGCAGATAATAGATCAACATTGGGGTGCAGACAATAGGTCAACATAGGGGTGCAGATAATAGGTCAACATTGGGGTGCAGATAATAGGTCAACATTGGGGTGCAGATAATAGGTCAACATTGGGGTGCAGATAATAGGTCAACATTGGGGTGCAGATAATAGGTCAACATTGGGGTGCAGATAATAGGTCAACATAGGGGTGCAGATAATAGGTCAACATTGGGGTGCAGATAATAGGTCAACATTGGGGTGCAGATACAGATAATAGGTCAACATTGGGGTGCAGATAATAGGCCAACATTGGGGTGCAGATAATAGGTCAACATTGGGGTGAAGATAATAGATCAACATTGGGGTGCAGATAATAGGTCAACATTGGGGTGCAGACAATAGGTCAACATTGGAGTGCAGACAATAGGTCAACATAGAGGTGCAGATAATAGGTCAACATTGGGGTGCAGACAATAGGTCAACATAGGGGTGCAGACAATAGGTCAACATAGGAGTGCAGACAATAGGTCAACATAGGGGTGCAGACAACAGGTCAACATAGGAGTGTAGGCAATAGGTCAACATAGGAGTGCAGACAATAGGTCAACATAGAGGTGCAGATAATAGGTCAACATTGGGGTGCAGACAATAGGTCAACATTAGGGTGCAGACAATAGGTCAACATGGGAGTGCAGACAATAGGTCAACATAGTGTAGACAATAGGTCAACATAGGGTTGAAGACAAGAGGTCAACATAGGGGTGCAGACAGTATGTCAACATAGGGGTGCAGACAATAGATCAACACGGGGGTGCAAACAATAGGTCAACATAGAAGTGTAGACAATAGGTCAACATTGGGATGCAGACAAGAGGTCAACATAGGGGTGCAGACAACAGGTCAACATAGGGGTGCAGACAATAGGTCAACATGGGGTGTAGACAATAGGTAAACATAGGAGTGTAGACAATAAGTCAACATGGGGTGCAGACAGTAGGTCAATATAGTGTAGACAATAGGACCTATTGTCTACACTCCTATTGTCTGCACCACTATGTTGAATAGATCAACATAGTGGTGCAGACAATAGGTCAACATAGGGGTGTCGACAATAGGTCAACATTGGGGTGCAGACAATAGGTCAACATTGGGGTGCAGACAATAGGTCAACATAGAGGTGCAGATAATAGGTCAACATTGGGGTGCAGACAATAGGTCAACATAGGGGTGCAGACAATAGGTCAACATAGGAGTGCAGACAATAGGTCAACATAGGGGTGCAGACAATAGGTCAACATAGGAGTGTAGGCAATAGGTCAACATAGGAGTGCAGACAATAGGTCAACATAGAGGTGCAGATAATAGGTCAACATTGGGGTGCAGACAATAGGTCAACATTAGGGTGCAGACAATAGGTCAACATGGGAGTGCAGACAATAGGTCAACATAGTGTAGACAATAGGTCAACATAGGGTTGAAGACAAGAGGTCAACATAGGGGTGCAGACAGTATGTCAACATAGGGGTGCAGACAATAGATCAACACGGGGGTGCAAACAATAGGTCAACATGGGGTGTAGACAATAGGTCAACATAGAAGTGTAGACAATAAGTCAACATGGGGTGCAGACAATAGGTCAACATAGGGGTGCAGACAACAGGTCAACATAGGGGTGCAGACAATAGGTCAACATGGGGTGTAGACAATAGGTCAACATAGGAGTGTAGACAATAAGTCAACATGGGGTGCAGACAGTAGGTCAACATAGTGTAGACAATAGGACCTATTGTCTACACTCCTGTTGTCTGCACCACTATGTTGAATAGGTCAACATAGTGGTGCAGACAATAGGTCAACATAGGGGTGTCGACAATAGGTCAACATTGGGGTGCAGACAATAGGTCAACATAGGGGTGCAGACAATAGGTCAACATAGGGGTGCAGGCAATAGATCAACATAGGGTTGTCGACAATAGGTCAACATAGGGTTGTCGACAATAGGTCAACATAGGGGTGTCGACAATAGGTCAACATAGGGGTGTCGACAATAGGTCAACATAGGGTTGTCGACAATAGGTCAACATAGGGGTGCGGACAATTGGTCAACATAGTGGTGCAGACAACAGGTCAACATACGGGTGCAGACAATAGGTCAACATAGGGATGCAGACAATAGGTCAACATAGGGGTGCAGACAATACGTCAACATAGGGGTATCGACAATACGTCAACATAGGGGTGCAGACAATAGGTCAACATAGGGGTGGAGACAATGCGTCAACATAGGGGTATCGACAATAGGTCAACATAGGGGTGGAGACAATAGGTCAACATAGGGGTGCAGACAATAGGTCAGCATAGTGGTGCAGACTATAGGTCAACATAGGGGTGCAGACAATAGGTCAACATAATGGTGCAGACTATAGGTCAACATAGTGGTGCAGACTATAGGTCAACATAGTGGTGCAGACAATAGGTCAACATAGTGGTGCAGACTATAGGTCAACATAGTGGTGCAGACAATAGGTCAACATAGTGGTGCAGACAATAGGTCAACATAGGGGTGCAGACTATAGGTCAGCATAGGGGTGCAGACAATAGGTCAACATAGTGGTGCAGACTATAGGTCAACATAGGGGTGCAGACAATAGGTCAACATAGTGGTGCAGACAATAGGTCAACATAGGGGTGCAGACAATAGGTCAACATAGGGGTGCAGACTATAGGTCAACATAGTGGTGCAGACAATAGGTCAACATAGTGGTGCAGACAATAGGTCAACATAGTGGTGCAGACTATAGGTCAACATAGTGGTGCAGACAATAGGTCAACATAGTGGTGCAGACAATAGGTCAACATAGGGGTGCAGACAATAGGTCAACATAGGGGTGCAGACTATAGGTCAACATAGGGGTGCATACAATAGGTCAACATAGTGGTGAAGACTATAGGTCAGCATAGTGGTGCAGACTATAGGTCAACATAGTGGTGCAGACAATAGGTCAGCATCAAAGGCAGCTTGAAAAGTTTACTCCAGCTACTGACATTATCAAGAGTATCAACACTTTGTGTCTCGGGCGAGTGCGTCACCCTCATCGTGATTATAATTAATCGCAAGATAATTAGTTATATAGGCTGCCATATCAAAGTTAAGTGTCTTAAAAGCTAATATTATCATTTTTAACCATAGCTGTTTATCATGTTAATAAGTGGTTGTTAAGGGGATGTCTTAGGACATGAGGCTGCATCACGTCAACTTGTCGTCTCATCACCTCTGGCTATCATTTCTTCTCCACGTCATATACCTGGAGGTCATTCCGGGGATCAACGCCCCTGCGGCCCGGTCCACGACCAAACCTCCCGCTGGATCAGGGCCTGATCAACCAGGCTATTACTACTAGCCCGGCTGATCCGGCACCGACTTTAAGTGTCTGTCCAGCTCCCTCTTGAAGGCAGCCAGGAGTGTATTAGTAATTCCCCTTGGCAAGCGCTAAATACCAAGGGGCCCTGGTGGGTCATATAGTGCCTGGAGAGTAGGTGGTAATCAAGTATGATCCTGGGAAGGGGAGGGCGGCTCTTCTTCCTCAGATCAACAGCCCATCACCAGCACTAAGCCCCCCTCCCCCCCCACTCTTCCCTGGAAGCTTGTTAATAGTACCACATTAACATTTACCAAAAGTTTGACGCAATTGAGCTTAATCTGTTTACTGAAAACGGTCGCAAAATAAGTGAAACAGTCAAATATTTCTGGAAATTCATTCTCAAAATTCCCTCTCAAAAAAAAAAAAAGTCTTCGAGCCTTCATTTAAATAAAATAATATGTCATAATACTCTGTAGAGAGATCCCCTCAGGGGAGGTTCCTTGATGCTGGTGAGGGGCTCTTGATCTAGGGAGTTGGATCTGTGTTCCTGTTCCAAGAATCGAGCCTGAATACCTTCCATCCCTCCCACCCCACGTGCGCTGTATAACCCTACGAGTTTAGCGTTCCCCCATAATTATAATAAAAATCTCTAAGAGAGCTGCTCCCATGAACGGTTCTTCCTGGATTTCCTGCTCTATTTCAGCAACATTGCAAGCTCCTGATGTGTTGATTGCAATGCGAAAGGCCTAGACAGCTATCATTCAACTCCCTGTTTGATTATTTTGCATCTTGTGTCTCTTGTTAGCGATTATTACACATAACGAGTAATAAAGTGTAATGAACACTTGTCAATGCTCAATAATAACCCACATGCAGACAGAAACACAAGAGGTTGATTGATCTGCATATTTCGACCTCCTTCTGGGATCCTCTTCAGCTGAAAAGGATCCCAGACGGGAGTCGAGATATACAGATCAATTAATCCCCAGAGTTTCCATCTCCATGTGAGTTATTATTGAGCATATATGTATATCATTTTTGAAGTTATAAGTATAGGTATTATAGAAGTCAGTGGATGCTACACACAGGGTCATATCATTTAGAGTGCAGCTTGGAGTTAAACGAGCCGTTTAATTGCCTCCTCCACCTGACCAGGTGACGATTCAATTAACACTGCACTATGATGCCTCTCTTTGTCAGTGTTGCTCCCTGTTGCTGTCCGCTCCATATTGTTTGTGATCAGTTGGTGACTACAGCGCTCTGTTAACGACCCGCTGATTGCAAACAGAAAACAAGTCAAGTAAGGTCGGGTAAACTGTTACAGATACGACAGGTCAAGCCACCACTGTTCTCGAAAGGTGACCTGACATTCAGTGGTAGGGAGTTCGACTCACAACGGATGGATCCTGGTTCGATTACCTGGATAGGCAGGATATATAGGAAAGTTGCAAAAGGCACCTGAGTCTTAACCGACTGCTATGGGTGGCACGCTGGGGACGGAGGGACGGTAATACACTTTAGATACGACTAGGCTTTGAAAGGGGCTCAGGTCCAATAAACTGAACTTCAGCAAAAAGAGAGACCAGATAATAGGGCCGCAGAGGATACCGTAAACCTGCCCAATGTGGAACAAGCACATTAATACTGACAACAATGGTAACAGTCACTGACAACAATGGTAAAAGTCGCAGACAACAATGGTAGCAGTCACTGACAACAACAGTTGTCAGTGACAGTTCCTGTCACTATCAGTACCACCGCTACCACTATTAGCACCATCACTCCTCATATCACCACCACAATTATTACCCCCTCAATCAGCACCACTACTAGTACCAAGACTAATACCACCACTACTAGTACCAAAACTAATACCACCACTACTAGTAACAAGACTAATACCACCACTACTAGTACCAAGACTAATACCACCACTACTAGTACCAAGACTAATACCACCACAATCACCGCTGAAACTGGTACCACCACAATCACAACCACTACTAATACCACCACAATGGCCTCCACTAGTACCACCGCCACCACCAGTACTACCACAATCACCACCACCACCACCAGTACTACCACAATCACCACCACCACCACCACCAGTACTACCACAATCACCACAATCACCACCACCACCAGTACTACCACAATCACCACCACCACCAACAGTACTACCACAATCACCACAACTACCAACAATACTACCACAATCACCCCCCACCAGTACTACCACAATCACCACCACCACCACCACCACCAGTACTACCACAATCACCACCACCACCACCACCACCAGTACTACCACAATCACCACCACCACCACCACCACCAGTACTACCACAATCACCACCACACATTAGGGTCTCCCTCATAAACTTCACATATTATTTAAATATATCTTAATAACAAGTGATAAACTCAAACAACATTAAATAATTAATGTTACATTTTACCCAAATAACATTTATGCTAAAATCTACAAAGAATTTACTTCTACAAGTGTGATATATATATATATATATATATATATATATATATATATATATATATATATATATATATATATATATATATATATATATATATATATATATATGTTAATGATTCAGTAAAATATCCTTAGTAAATTTTTCTTTCACTTTTGCACATTTCCGCAGCCTTCTGCGAAATTTTTTCCTGCCTCGGGCGAGCATTTCCCCGGCGTCTCGTGAGCTTACTGCCATAAAAATCATGAAGCTTACCAATTACTGGCCCGAATCTCCATCCCTTTGTTCTATTATCGCATTACTTATTGTAATGGTGAAGATCCAGCACAATATTATTAACAAGTGAGTGGAAGTGGATGGGAAGGTGAGAGAGGCAGAGAGAGAGAGAGAGAGAGAGAGAGAGAGAGAGAGAGAGAGAGAGAGAGAGAGAGAGAGAGAGAGAGAGAGAGAGAGAGAGAGAGAGAGAGAGAGAGAGAGAGAGAGAGAGAGAGAGAGAGAGAGAGAGAGAGAGACAGAGAGAGAGAGAGATAGAGCAACATAGTATGGGAACTTGAAAATTTTTCTTTTCAGAAGTCAGTGCAGAAATTGTGCCACAACTGCTGAGCAATGAAATTATTTTGTTTATTATTTATTTATAAGAGAAGATAAACTACAGGAAGCACAAGTTGTTGTACCAGCAGTCACACACACACAAGTTGTTGTACCAGCAGTCACACACACACACAAGTTGTTGTACCAGCAGTCACACACACATAAGTTGTTGTACCAGCAGTCACACACACACAAGTTGTTGTACCAGCAGTCACACACACACAAGTTGTTGTACCAGCAGTCACACACACACACAAGTTGTTGTACCAGCAGTCACACACACACAAGTTGCTGTACCAGCAGTCACACACACACACAAGTTGTTGTACCAGCAGTCACACACACACAAGTTGTTGTACCAGCAGTCACACACACACAAGTTGCTGTACCAGCAGTCACACACACACACAAGTTGTTGTACCAGCAGTCACACACACACAAGTTGTTGTACCAGCAGTCACACACACACAAGTTGCTGTACCAGCAGTCACACACACACACAAGTTGTTGTACCAGCAGTCACACACACACACAAGTTGTTGTACCAGCAGTCACACACACACAAGTTGTTGTACCAGCAGTCACACACACACAAGTTGTTGTACCAGCAGTCACACACACACAAGTTGCTGTACCAGCAGTCACACACACACACAAGTTGTTGTACCAGCAGTCACACACACACAAGTTGCTGTACCAGCAGTCACACACACACAAGTTGCTGTACCAGCAGTCACACACACACAAGTTGCTGTACCAGCAGGCACACACACACAAGTTTGCTGTACCAGCAGTCACACACACACACAAGTTGTTGTACCAGCAGTCACACACACACAAGTTGCTGTACCAGCAGTCACACACACACACAAGTTGTTGTACCAGCAGTCACACACACACAAGTTGTTGTACCAGCAGTCACACACACACAAGTTGTTGTACCAGCAGTCACACACACACAAGTTGTTGTACCAGCAGTCACACACACACAAGTTGCTGTACCAGCAGTCACACACACACAAGTTGCTGTACCAGCAGTCACACACACACAAGTTGCTGTACCAGCAGTCACACACACACAAGTTGCTGTACCAGCAGTCACACACACACACAAGTTGTTGTACCAGCAGTCACACACACACAAGTTGCTGTACCAGCAGTCACACACACACACAAGTTGTTGTACCAGCAGTCACACACACACAAGTTGCTGTACCAGCAGTCACACACACACAAGTTGCTGTACCAGCAGTCACACACACACACAAGTTGTTGTACCAGCAGTCACACACACACACAAGTTGTTGTACCAGCAGTCACACACACACAAGTTGCTGTACCAGCTGTCACACACACACAAGTTGTTGTACCAGCAGTCACACACACACAAGTTGCTGTACCAGCAGTCACACACACACAAGTTGCTGTACCAGCAGTCACACACACACAAGTTGCTGTACCAGCTGTCACACACACACAAGTTGTTGTACCAGCAGTCACACACACACAAGTTGCTGTACCAGCAGTCACACACACACAAGTTGCTGTACCAGCAGTCACACACACACAAGTTGCTGTACCAGCAGTCACACACACACACAAGTTGCTGTACCAGCAGTCACACACACACACAAGTTGTTGTACCAGCAGTCACACACACACAAGTTGCTGTACCAGCTGTCACACACACACAAGTTTCTGTACCAGCAGTCACACACACACAAGTTGTTGTACCAGCAGTCACACACACACACAAGTTTCTGTACCAGCAGTCACACACACACAAGTTGTTGTACCAGCAGTCACACACACACACAAGTTGCTGTACCAGCAGTCACACACACACAAGTTGCTGTACCAGCAGTCACACACACACAAGTTGCTGTACCAGCTGTCACACACACACAAGTTGCTGTACCAGCAGTCACACACACACAAGTTGCTGTACCAGCAGTCACACACACACAAGTTGCTGTACCAGCAGTCACACACACACACAAGTTGTTGTACCAGCAGTCACACACACACAAGTTGCTGTACCAGCAGTCACACACACACACAAGTTGTTGTACCAGCAGTCACACACACACAAGTTGCTGTACCAGCAGTCACACACACACAAGTTGCTGTACCAGCAGTCACACACACACACAAGTTGTTGTACCAGCAGTCACACACACACAAGTTGCTGTACCAGCAGTCACACACACACAAGTTGTTGTACCAGCAGTCACACACACACAAGTTGTTGTACCAGCAGTCACACACACACACACACAAACAAATAACATACATTTGGCCTTAAAAAAAAAGTGACCTCGATTGAGTTCCTCTTGGAAAACTTATCTGAAAACTTCAAAAAATACATAATGATTTGAAGGGAAACTATTACAATGGATGAGAAAGGTTAGGTCAGGTTAGGTTAGGTTAGGTTAGGTCAGGTTAGGTTAGGTCAGGTTAGGTTAGGTTAGGTTAGGTTAGGTCAGGTTAGGTTAAGTTAGGTTAGGTTAGGTTAGGTCAGGTTAGGTTAGGTTAGGTTAGGTTAGGTCAGGTTAGGTTAAGTTAGGTTAGGTTAGGTTAGGTCAGGTTAGGTTAAGTTAGGTTAGGTTAGGTTAGGTCAGGTTAGGTTAGGTTAGGTTAGGTTAGGTCAGGTTAGGTTAAGTTAGGTTAGGTTAGGTTAGGTCAGGTTAGGTTAGGTTAGGTTAGGTTAGGTTAGGTTAGGTTAGGTTATTAGTTATGTTATGTCAGGTTAGGTTAGGTTAGGTTAGGTTAGGTCAGTTAGTTAAGTTAGGTTAGGTTAGGTTAGGTCAGGTTAGCTTTGGTTAGGTTAGGTTAGGTTAGGTCAGGTTAGGTCAGGTGAGGTTAGGTTAGGTTAGGTTAGGTTAGGTTAGGTTAGGTTAGGTCAGGTTATGTTAGGTCAGGTTAGGTTAGGTTAGGTTAGGTTAGGACAGGTTAGGTTAAGTGAGGTTAGATTAGGTCAGGTTATGTTGGGTTAGATAATGTTCGTCAGGCAACAGGACAAGTGTTTCCTGACGCGGGTCTTAGCCATATGATGACCCCCACAGCTGGAGCATTTAGTCATCTGTCCGAGGCCTTCCACTGGCTTACCCCTCCACCCCTTTAAAAATTATAGTTCTGATTATAACCATTACCTTTCAAGATGAGAAAGAAATATGTAAACAGTGACAGGAAGAAGACAACGTCCCGGTGGGAGAACAACACAGAGGTGTACGAGAGCCAGTACTTACTGCAACTGTTGACAGGAAGAAGACAACGTCCCGGTGGGAGAACAACACAGAGGTGCACGAGAGCCAGTACTTACTGTAAACAGTGACAGGAAGAAGACAACGTCCCGGTGGGAGAACAACACAGAGGTGTACGAGAGCCAGTACTTACTGCAACTGTTGACAGGAAGAAGACAACGTCCCGGTGGGAGAACAACACAGAGGTGCACGAGAGCCAGTACTTACTGCAACTGTTGACAGGAAGAAGACAACGTCCCGGTGGGAGAACAACACAGAGGTGCACGAGAGCCAGTACTTACTGCAACTGTTGACAGGAAGAAGACAACGTCCCGGTGGGAGAACAACACAGAGGTGCACGAGAGCCAGTACTTACTGCAACTGTTGACAGGAAGAAGACAACGTCCCGGTGGGAGAACAACACAGAGGTGTACGAGAGCCAGTACTTACTGCAACTGTTGTCATGATATATGTAAATCATTTTGTAAGAGGGATTAGTAAGTATGAATATCTTTGCATATCATGAAAAAAAAATTACTAGTTGTAATAAGTATTAAGCAGCTAGAGAATAAATGTGACAATACCGTGACTGAAACAATACCGTGACTGGAACAATACCGTGACTGGAACAATACCGTGACTGGAATAATACCGTGACTGGAACAATACCGTGACTGGAACAATACCGTGACTGGAACAATACCGTGACAGGAATAATACCGTGACTGGAACAATACCGTGACTGAAACAATACCGTGACTGGAACAATATTGTGACTGGAACAATACCGTGACTGGAACAATATTGTGACTGGAACAATATTGTGACTGGAACAATACCGTGACTGGAACAATACCGTGACTGGAACAATACCGTGACTGGAACAATACCGTGACTGGAACAATATTGTGACTGGAACAATATTGTGACTGGAACAATACCGTGACTGGAACAATATTGTGACTGGAACAATACCGTGACTGAAACAATATTGTGACTGGAACAATACCGTGACTGAAACAATATTGTGACTGAAACAATACCGTGACTGGAACAATATTGTGACTGGAACAATACCGTGACTGGAACAATATTGTGACTGGAACAATACCGTGACTGGAACAATATTGTGACTGGAACAATACCGTGACTGAAACAATACCGTGACTGGAACAATACCGTGACTGAAACAATACCGTGACTGGAACAATATTGTGACTGGAACAATACCGTGACTGGAACAATATTGTGACTGGAACAATACCGTGACTGGAACAATACCATGACTGGAATAATACAGTGACTGGAACAATACCGTGGCTGAAACAATACCATGACTGGAATAATTCCGTGACTGGAATAATACCATGACTGGAACAATACCGTGACTGGAATAATAACGTGACTGGAAAAATACCGTGACTGGAGCAATACCGTGACTGGAATAATACCGTGACTGGAACAATACCGTGACTGGAATAATACCGTGACTGGAATAATACCGTGACTGGAACAATACCGTGACTGGAACAATACCGTGACTGGAACAATACCGTGACTGGAACAATATCGTGACTGGAACAATACCGTGACTGGAACAATACCGTGACTGGAATAATACCGTGACTGGAACAATACCGTGACTGGAACAATACCGTGACTGGAATAATACCGTGACTGGACCAATACCGTGACTGGAACAATACCGTGACTGGAATAATAACGTGACTGGAACAATACCGTGACTGGAACAATACCGTGACTGGAATAATACCGTGACTGGAACAATACCGTGACTGGACCAATACCGTGACTGGAACAATACTGTGACTGGAACAATACTGTGACTGGAGCAATACTGTGACTGGAATAATACCGTGACTGGAACAATACCGTGACTGGAACAATACCGTGACTGGAATAATACCGTGACTGGAACAATACTCTGACTGGAACAATACCGTGACTGGAACAATACATTAATAAGCCACACAGGAGAGAGAGTATGATGACCCACACACTTACCTAGTTGTACTCACCTAGTTGTGGTTGCAGGGGTCGAGTCTCAGCTCCTGGCCCCGCCACTTCACTGGTCGCTACTCAGTCACTGTACCATCTCCATGAGCTTTGTCATGCCTCTCCTTACAGCTATGTATAGATCCTGTCTCCACGACATCACTTCCCAGACTATTCCACATCCTGACTGAAGAAGAAATACTTCCTGACATCCCTGACATCCTGACACACACACACACACACACTGTGTGTGTGTGTGTGTGAGTGTGTGTGTGTGTGTGTGTGTGTGTGTGTGTGTGTGTGTGTGTGTGTGTGTGTGTGTGTTTGTGTGTGTGTGTCGGACTGTAACATCGTCAAAATTTTATTTCTGCCATGTGCGGGTCACTTATGTATAAAATTTACTTACGGTGAGTGATCAAGTTACTCTTTAAGCTGACCCGCTTTTTAACATAACTCTAAGTTAGGCTTGTAGGTGGGAGACAATCCCTCTGATATACGAAATACATAGCCTATTATAGACCTGCTATGGTCCTATGGCTTCCTATCTTGAATGAAGGTTAGTGTGGTAGAAATTAAGAAAAGGTTGGAAATATATTTTTGTTAGTGAGTTTGGGTTTGAGAAGGACCTGCCTAGTATGGGCTAGTAGGTCTGCTGCAGTGTTCTTCCTCTCCTATGTTGCACCCGTCCAGAGTGCAGGCACCCACCGCTCAACAACTCACTTCATGACCCACCTCTCTTCCCACCTGCACTCTCCCACCTGCACTCTCCCACCTGCACTCTCCCACCTGCACTCTCCCACCTGCACTCTCCTTGCGATAGTACCGTCAATATAGCACCTACTAACTACCTAACTTTATAAGTCACTTACTGTTATTTCACTACTTTCAGAAGAGAGTGTATGATCGGGCTGGCCACCAAGAACCTGACTAATAGGTAGCAAAGATTTTATATCAGCAGTGACCTCATTTATCGAATCTCGTGAGATGTCAAGAAAGTTTATGGAGGTCGTAAACCCTGTGGGTTCCCGAGACGATTGGCAGAACTTGAAACTATATTGAAGGCGGAGAAGAAAGGTGCCTTGGCCTCCCTGAGTCCCGCGTTCACGCTGCTCTCCTTGCCAGTATAAACAAAATAAATTAAAATAAGAACTCCTAGCGCTGGGTGACCCACGCGGGATTATTGCATCGCGAAATACATTGCAATTCTTGCCGGCCCACCATGGGTAACCCACCATGAGTATCCTAACAATTAGCTACGTTACAACCCCCGTGGTTTTATCAAGTGCACAAGCTGTTTATAGCAAGTCATCGCTGACTTCTCCAGTAGGCTGTGTCTGAGACGGCATAGATTTTGTTAAATCTACCTAAACACACGGGAACGGATATAGGATCTACCTAGACACAGGATCTGCTTAGACACAAGGGACGGACACAGGATCTACCTAGACACTGGGACTACCTAGACACAAGGGGACGGACACTGGGACTACCTAGACACAAGGGGACGGACACTGGAACTACCTAGACAAAAGGGGACGGACACTGGAACTACCTAGACACAAGGGGACGGACACTGGGACTACCTAGACACAAGGGGACGGACACTGGAACTACCTAGACACAAGGGGACGGACACTGGGACTATCTAGACACAACGGGACGGACACTGGAACTACCTAGACACAAGGGAACGGACACTGTAACTACCTAGATACAAGGGGACGGGCAGAAACCTCGTCAGCTTTCCAGTTCCATTTTGTGGATTAGTTGTAAACTGTTCCAGCCACGGTACCGTTACTTTTACACCTCAAATCAAACATTACCTCACCTACTCAATAATAACCCACATAGAGAATGAAACTCAGGAGATTAATTGGTCGGTATATTTCGATCCCCTTCTGGGATCTCTTCAGCATCAGAGAATCCCAGAAGGGGATCGAAATATACAGACCAATTACTATTCAGAATTTCTGTCTCTATATGGGTTATTATTGAGCAGTAACTTCTTCACCTGTTTCCTCGTTTCACCTACGAGGAACATCCTCGGGAATCTATAAATATTCTTAGGTTTGTTACCCAAGGAATTCCAGTAGTAAGCGTTATTTACATCGAGGTTCATAACTTCACTCGTCTTCTAATGTTCATTTTTCTTGATTCAGGGTATAACTTAACCAATCTTTAATGACAGTTGACAACTGTGTTGTAGAGGTCTGAGCTCAGACCTCTACAACACAATTATCATCAAAGATTCGTTATGTTATACCATGAATTAAGGAAAGATCTTAGACTTCACCTTACGAAACAGACAAAGCAAAGGTGATAGTAATTATGGACAAGGTGGATTATAGTGGGAAAAATGAACATGTTATTAGAAGACGGGGGAACTTACGTGCCTGTAAAGGGTCTTAATCAGGTTCTGACTCTCAAGCATCGACTAACACCCAATAATCCATTTGCTAAGAAAATAGGGGAATATTGTGTAGGGAGACTTGGAGATACCAGGTCGTACTAGCGAGGAAGTCTTGGCTGGAATTCTGACGTCGAAATTAAAGTTATGACAAAATCTTTGACTGATATAAAAAGTAGAAGGAAAAATAAATAGACTTGGAATTTGAAGATATGAAAAAGGGAAATCCATTTCAGTTTTACAACATGAAAAGGAATTAATTGTTCTATGAATTTTTGACTTACGAAATGCGAATTAAATTTTAAAATACAGTGGGAAAAAAATTCTCCATGATTGCAGGAATTATCTAAATCAGGAAAAAATCCCAAGAGGATTTTTTAACGAAGTATAAACAAACAAAAATATATATATTTAAGAAGGGCGAGATTTTTTTGGTCTCAAGAAACAAACACATAAAGAAAAAAAAGGCAGCCTTTGATGGAATTCTCAAAAACAAATTGATCATCCCAAAAAATTTTGCATGTTAGCGAAAGAGAGATTTATTTTTCCATCAGTTTTGTTAAATCTCTGTCCACAGCCTATAAGAAGTTAATGTATTTTTAACGGCAGGTTAGAAAACCAAAGTATGAGCCTATTGTCATTATAACAACTATCACTGCCACTACAACTATCACTGCCACTACAACTATCACTGCCACTACAACTATCACTGAAACTACAACTATCACTGCCACTACAACTATCACTGACACTACAACTATCACTACCACTACAACTATCACTGCCACTACAACTATCACTGCCACTACAACTAACACTGACACTACAACTATCACTGCCACTACAACTATCACTGCCACTACAACTATCACTGCCGCTACAACTATCACTGACACTACAACTATCAATGCCACTACAACTATCACTGCCACTACAACTATCACTGCCACTACAACTATCACTGCCACTACAACTATCACTGCCACTACAACTAACACTGACACTACAACTATCACTGCCACTACAACTATCACTGCCACTACAACTATCACTGCCACTACAACTATCACTGAAACTACAACTATCACTGCCACTACAACTATCACTGCCACTACAACTATCACTGCCGCTACAACTATCACTGACACTACAACTATCACTGCCACTACAACTATCACTGCCACTACAACTATCACTGCCACTACAACTATCACTGCCACTACAACTATCACTGCCGCTACAACTATCACTGACACTACAACTATCAATGCCACTACAACTATCACTGCCACTACAACTATCACTGCCACTACAACTATCACTGACACTACAACTATCAATGCCACTACAACTATCACTGCCACTACAACTATCACTGCCACTACAACTATCACTGACACTACAACTATCACTGCCACTACAACTATCACTGCCGCTACAACTATCACTGACACTACAACTATCACTGCCACTACAACTATCACTGCCACTACAACTATCACTGCCACTACAACTATCACTGCCACTACAACTATCACTGCCGCTACAACTATCACTGACACTACAACTATCAATGCCACTACAACTATCACTGCCACTACAACTATCACTGCCACTACAACTATCACTGACACTACAACTATCAATGCCACTACAACTATCACTGCCACTACAACTATCACTGCCACTACAACTATCACTGACACTACAACTATCACTGACACTACAACTATCACTGCCACTACAACTATCACTGCCACTACAACTATCACTGCCGCTACAACTATCACTGCCACTACAACTATCACTGCCGCTACAACTATCACTGACACTACAACTATCACTGCCACTACAACTATCACTGCCACTACAACTATCACTGCCACTACAACTAACACTGACACTACAACTATCACTGCCACTACAACTATCACTGCCACTACAACTATCACTGCCACTACAACTATCACTGACACTACAACTAACACTGACACTACAACTATCACTGCCACTACAACTATCACTGCCGCTACAACTATCACTGCCACTACAACTATCACTGACACTACAACTATCACTGCCACTACAACTATCACTGCCACTACAACTATCACTGACACTACAACTATCACTGACACTACAACTATCACTGACACTACAACTATCACTGCCACTACAACTATCACTGCCACTACAACTATCACTGCCACTACAACTATCACTGGCACTACAACTAACACTGACACTACAACTATCACTGCCACTACAACTATCACTGCCACTACAACTATCACTGCCACTACAACTATCACTGACACTACAACTAACACTGACACTACAACTATCACTGCCACTACAACTATCACTGCCGCTACAACTATCACTGCCACTACAACTATCACTGACACTACAACTATCACTGCCACTACAACTATCACTGCCACTACAACTATCACTGACACTACAACTATCACTGACACTACAACTATCACTGACACTACAACTATCACTGCCACTACAACTATCACTGCCACTACAACTATCACTGACACTACAACTATCACTGACACTACAACTATCACTGCCACTACAACTATCACTGCCACTACAACTATCACTGCCACTACAACTATCACTGCCACTACAACTATCACTGCCGCTACAACTATCACTGACACTACAACTATCACTGCCGCTACAATTATCACTGACACTACAACTATCACTGCCACTACAACTATCACTGACACTACAACTATCACTGCCACTACAACTATCACTGCCACTACAACTATCACTGCCACTACAACTATCACTGCCACTACAACTATCACTGCCACTACAACTATCACTGCCACTACAACTATCACTGCCACTACAACTATCACTGACACTACAACTATCACTGCCACTACAACTATCACTGCCACTACAACTATCACTGCCACTACAACTGTCACTGCCACTACAACTATCACTGCCACTACAACTATCACTGCCACTACAACTATCACTGACACTACAACTATCACTGCCGCTACAACTATCACTGCCACTACAACTATCACTGCCACTACAACTATCACTGCCACTACAACTATCACTGCCACTACAACTATCACTGACACTACAACTATCACTGCCACTACAACTATCACTGCCACTTCAACTATCACTGACACTACAACTATCACTGCCACTACAACTATCACTGCCAGTACAACTATCACTGCCACTACAACTATCACTGCCACTACAACTATCACTGCCACTACAACTATCACTGCCACTACAACTATCACTGACACTACAACTATCACTGCCACTACAACTATCACTGCCACTACAACTATCACTGCCACTACAACTGTCACTGCCACTACAACTATCACTGCCACTACAACTATCACTGCCACTACAACTATCACTGACACTACAACTATCACTGCCGCTACAACTATCACTGCCACTACAACTATCACTGCCACTACAACTATCACTGCCACTACAACTATCACTGACACTACAACTATCACTGCCACTACAACTATCACTGCCACTACAACTATCACTGACACTACAACTATCACTGCCACTACAACTATCACTGCCACTACAACTATCACTGCCACTACAACTATCACTGCCACTACAACTATCACTACCACTACAACTATCACTGCCGCTACAACTATCACTGCCACTACAACTATCACTGCCACTACAACTATCACTGCCACTACAACTATCACTGCCACTACAACTATCACTGCCGCTACAACTATCACTGCCACTACAACTATCACTGCCACTACAACTATCACTGCCGTTACAACTATCACTGCCACTACAACTATCACTGCCACTACAACTATCACTGCCACTACAACTAACACTGCTACTACAACTATCACTGCCACTACAACTATCACTGCCACTACAACTATCACTGCCACTACAACTAACACTGCTACTACAACTATCACTGCCACTACAACTATCACTGCCACTACAACTAACACTGCTACTACAACTATCACTGCCACTACAACCATCACTGCCACTACAACTATCACTGCCACTACAACTATCACTGACACTACAACTATCACTGCCACTACAACTATCACTGCCACTACAACTATCACTGCCACTACAACTATCACTGACACTACAACTATCACTGCCGCTACAACTATCACTGCCACTAAAACTATCACTGCCACTTCAACTATCACTGCCACTACAACTATCACTGCCACTACAACTATCACTGACACTACAACTATCACTGCCGCTACAACTATCACTGCCACTACAACTATCACTGCCACTACAACTAACACTGCCACTACAACTATCACTGCCACTACAACTGTCACTGCCACTACAACTATCACTGCCACTACAACTATCACTGCCACTACAACTATCACTGACACTACAACTATCACTGCCGCTACAACTATCACTGCCACTACAACTATCACTGCCACTACAACTATCACTGCCACTACAACTATCACTGCCACTACAACTATCACTGACACTACAACTATCACTGCCACTACAACTATCACTGCCACTACAACTATCACTGACACTACAACTATCACTGCCACTACAACTATCACTGCCACTACAACTATCACTGCCACTACAACTATCACTGCCACTACAACTATCACTACCACTACAACTATCACTGCCGCTACAACTATCACTGCCACTACAACTATCACTGCCACTACAACTATCACTGCCACTACAACTATTATTGCCACTACAACTATCACTGCCACTACAACTATCACTGCCACTACAACTATCACTGCCGCTACAACTATCACTGCCACTACAACTATCACTGCCACTACAACTATCACTGCCGCTACAACTATCACTGCCACTACAACTATCACTGCCACTACAACTATCACTGCCACTACAACTATCACTGCCGCTACAACTATCACTGCCACTACAACTATCACTGCCACTACAACTATCACTGCCACTACAACTATCACTGCCACTACAACTATCACTGCCGCTACAACTATCACTGCCGCTACAACTATCACTGCCACTACAACTATCACTGCCACTACAACTATCACTGCCACTACAACTATCACTACCACTACAGCTATCACTGCCACTACAACTATTACTGCCACTACAACTATCACTGCCACTCCAACTATCACTGCCACTACAACTATCACTGCCGATACAACTATCACTGCCACTACAACTATCACTGCCACTACAACTATCACTGCCACTACAACTATCACTGCCACTACAACTATCACTGCCACTACAACTATCACTGCCACTACACCTATCACTGCCACTACAACTATCACTGCCACTACAACTATCACTGAAACTACAACTATCACTGCCACTACAACTATCACTGCCACTACAACTATCACTGCCACTACAACTATCACTGCCACTACAACTATCACTGACACTACAACTATCACTACCACTACAACTATCACTGCCACTACAACTATCACTGCCACTACAACTATCACTGCCACTACAACTATCACTGCCGCTACAACTATCACTGCCACTACAACTATCACAGGCACTACAACTATCACTGCCACTACAACTATCACTGCCGCTACAACTATCACTGCCGCTACAACTATCACTGCCGCTACAACTATCACTGCCACTACAACTATCACTGCCGCTACAACTATCACTGCCACTACAACTATCACTGCCACTACAACTATCACTGCCACTACAACTATCACTGCCGCTACAACTATCACTGACACTACAACTATCACTGCCACTATAACTATCACTGCCACTACAACTATCACTGCCACTACAACTATCACTCCCACTACAACTATCACTCCCACTACAACTATCACTGCCGCTACAACTATCACTGCCACTACAACTATCACTGCCGCTACAACTATCACTGCCACTACAACTATCACTGACACTACAACTATCACTGACACTACAACTATCACTGCCACTACAAAGGGCTCTGGTGGCCTGGTGGTTAACGCTCTCGCTTCACACGGTGAGGGCCTGGGTTCGATTCCCAGCCAGAGTAGAAACATTGGACGTGTTTCTTTCCACCTGTTGTCTATGTTCCCCATCAGTAAAATGGGTACCTGGGTGTTAGTCGACTGGTGTGGGTCGCATCCTGGGACACTGACCTAAGGAGGCCTGGTCAAAGACCGGGCCGCGGGGGCGTTGACCCCCGGAACTCTCTCCAGATAAACAACTATCACTGACACTACAACTATCACTGACACTACAACTATCACTGCCGCTACAACTATCACTGCCAGTACAACTATCACTGACACTACAACTATCACTGACACTACAACTATCACTGACACTACAACTATCACTGCCGCTACAACTATCACTGCCACTACAACTATCACTGCCACTACAACTATCACTGCCGCTACAACTATCACTGCCACTACAACTATCACTGCCGCTACAACTATCACTGCCACTACAACTATCACTGCCGCTACAACTATCACTGCCACTACAACTATCACTGCCACTACAACTATCACTGCCACTACAACTATCACTGCCGCTACAACTATCACTGCCACTACAAC
>NC_091309.1:6497886-6510386 GCF_038502225.1 Cherax quadricarinatus
GTTCCTGACTACCGCCAGCACCATGGGTATGGGCCGCATAATGAAGATATTTAACTAACTATCATTAAGGGTAATTATGTAAGTTATGGAGAAAGGTAAACATTGAAAAATTTATATATTGTAAAACTTTCTGTTTAGAGGAGAGATTTGCGTAAGAAAAAAAAATATAGAGGAGAGTTGAGGTTTTGTATTAAAGCAGAACCCTTGTAACTTGTACCTAGGTGTGAGTGACCACTTAACCTACACCTAGGTGTAGGTCACTCTACACCTAGGTGCAAGCCACTGTACACCTAGGAGTAAGCCACTGTACACCAAGGTGTAAGCCACTGTAGACGTAGGTGTAAGCCACTGTACACCAAGGTGTAAGCCACTGTACACCTAGATGCAAGCCACTGTACACGTAGGTGTAAGCCACTGTACACCAAGGTGTAAGCCACTGTACACCTAGATGCAAGCCACTATACATGTAGGTGTAAGCCACTGTACACCTAGGTGCAAGCCACTGTACACCTATGAGTAAGCCACTGTACACCAAGGTGTAAGCCACTGTACACCAAGGTGTAAGCCACTGTACACCTAGATGCAAGCCACTGTACACGTAGGTGTAAGCCACTGTACACCAAGGTGCAAGCCACTGTACACCTATGAGTAAGCCACTGTACACCAAGGTGTAAGCCACTGTACACCAAGGTGTAAGCCACTGTACACCTAGATGCAAGCCACTGTACACCAAGGTGTAAGCCCCTGTACACCTAGATGCAAGCCACTGTACACGTAGGTGTAAGCCACTGTACACCTAGATGCAAGCCACTGTACACGTAGGTGTAAGCCACTGTACACCTAGATGCAAGCCACTGTACACGTAGGTGTAAGCCACTGTACACCTAGATGTAAGCCACTGTACACCTATATGCAAGCCACTGTACACCAAGGTGTAAGCCACTGTACACCAAGGTGTAAGCCACTGTACACCTAGATGCAAGCCACTGTACACCAAGGTGTAAGCCACTGTACACCTAGATGCAAGCCACTGTACACGTAGGTGTAAGCCACTGTACACCTAGATGAAAGCCACTGTACACGTAGGTGTAAGCCACTGTACACCAAGGTGTAAGCCACTGTACACCTAGATGCAAGCCACTGTACACGTAGGTGTAAGCCACTGTACACCTAGGTGTAAGCCACTGTACACCTAGATGCAAGCCACTGTACACCTAGGTGTAAGCCACTGTACACCAAGGTGTAAGCCACTGTACACCTAGGAGTAAGCCACTGTACACCTAGGTGTACGGTACTGTACACCTAGATGCAAGCCACTGTGCACCTAGGAGTAAGCCACTGTACACTTAGGTGTAAGCCACTGTACACCTAGGAGTAAGCCACTGTACACCTAGGAGTAAGCCACTGTGCACCTAGGAGTAAGCCACTGTACACCTAGGAGTAAGCCACTGTGCACCTAGGAGTAAGCCACTGTGCACCTAGGAGTAAGCCACTGTACACCTAGGAGTAAGCCACTGTGCACCTAGGAGTAAGCCACTGTACACCTAGGAGTAAGCCACTGCACACCTAGGTGTACGCCACTGTACACCTAGGTGTAAATCACCATTTAAATGTGAACTCTTTCACTCTTGATGAGGCTCTTATCACACCACTCAATTTTCCTTCTCGCTGAGCACTAATCTCACACCTTGTCCTCCTCCTTCAGCCTCTTCCTCCTTCTCTCTCGCAGTCACCTTTACCTCTGATAAGGAAGCCGGCCGGTAAAATGGTCCGTCGTATATTATGCTAACAGCGTAATTGGTTATTGGTAATTGGTCTTAATTGTCAGTCCTGGTGGCAGAACGAGGTCTGAGAGAGAGAGAGAGAGAGAGAGAGAGAGAGAGAGAGAGAGAGAGAGAGAGAGAGAGAGAGAGAGAGAGAGAGAGAGAGAGAGAGAGAGAGAGAGAGAGAGAGAGAGAGAGAGAGAGAGAGAGAGAAAGAGAGAGAGAGAGAGAGCAGAATTTAAGACTCTATCAATAAGAGCATTAATTACAATGCAAGAAATTTCAAGATTTACTTGTTAAAATTATTTCCTATGACTTGCAACATTAAATAATAAATAATAAAAGTGACGTCCAATAAAATCTATCTTGAAATAATAAATCCAGAATAAATCAAACAAAAACACTTCCCTGAGAATTAAATTTAACAAATCCCTCAATAAAAAAATCTTCATAAATTCGACATGTGCAACACCTGGGAATCTTTATTCAGGACACGTTTTGCCACACAGTGGCGAAACGTGTAGGGTTGAGGAAGCAAGTTTAGAGGGAGAGAGTCCTCGAGGAATTTCAAACCCACAGCCTGGTTTCTTGAGAACCTGTTATCCTGAAACCCACAGCCTGGTTTCTTGGGAACCTGTTATCTTGAAACCCACAGCCTGGTTTCTTGAGAACCTGTTATCTTGAAACCCACAGCCTGGTTTCTTGAGAACCTGTTATCCTGAAACCCACAGTCTGGTTTCTTGAGAACCTGTTTTCTTGAAACCCACAGTCTGGTTCCTTGAGAACCTGTTATCTTGAAACCCACAGCCTGGTTTCTTGAGAACCTGTTATCTTGAAACCCACAGCCTGGGTTTTTGAGAACCTGTGATCTTGAAACCCACGGTCTGGTTTCTTGAAAATCTGTTTTCTTGAAACCCACAGCCTGGTTTCTTGAGAACCTGTAATCTTGAAACCCACAGCCTGGTTTCTTGAGAACCTGTGATCTTGAAACCCACAGTCTGGTTTCTTGAGAACCTGTTTTCTTGAAACCCACAGCCTGCTTTCTTGAGAACCTGTTATCTTGAAACCTACAGTCTGGTTTCTTGAGAACCTGTTGTCTTGAAACCCACAGCCTGGTTTCTTGAGAACCTGTGATCTTGAAACCCACAGTCTGGTTTCTTGAGAACCTGTTTTCTTGAAACCCACAGCCTGGTTTCTTGAGAACCTGTTATCTTGAAACACATAGCCTGGTTTCCTGAGAACCTGTTAACTTGAAACCCACAGCCTGGTTTCCGGAGAACCTGTTAACTTGAAACCCACAGCCTGGTTTCCTGAGAACCTGTTAACTTGAAACCTACAGCCTGGTTTCCTGAGAATATGTTATCTTGAAACCCACAGCCTGGTTTCTTGAGAACCTGTTATCTTGAAACCCACAGTCTGGTTTCTTGAGAACCTGTTATCTTGAAACCCACAGTCTGGTTTCTTGAGAACCTGTTATCCTGAAACCCTCAGTCTGGTTTCTTAGAACCTGTTATCTTGAAACCCACAGTCTGGTTTCTTGAGAACCTGTTATCCTGACACCCACAGCCTGGTTTCTTGAGAACCTGTTATCTTGAAACCCACAGCCTGGTTTCTTGAGAACCTGTGATCTTGAAACCCACAGACTGGTTTCGTGAGAAACTGTTTTCTTGAAACCCACAGCCTGGTTTCTTGAGAACCTGTTATCTTGAAACCCACAGCCTGGTTTCTTGAGAACCTGTGATCTTGAAACCCACAGTCTGATTTCTTGAGAACCTGTTTTCTTGAAACTCACAGCCTGGTTTCTTGAGAACCTGTTATCTTGAAACCTACAGTCTGGTTTCTTGAGAACCTGTTATCTTGAAACCCACAGCCTGGTTTCTTGAGAACCTGTGATCTTGAAACCCACAGTCTGGTTTCATGAGAACCTGTTTTCTTGAAACACACAGCCTGGTTTCTTGAGAACCTGTTATCTTGAACCCCACAGCCTGGTTTCCTGAGAACCTGTTATCTTGAAACCCACAGCCTTGTTTCCTGAGAACCTGTTAACTTGAAACCCACAGCCTGGTTTCCTGAGAACCTGTTAACTTGAAACCTACAGCCTGGTTTCCTGAGAACCTGTGATCTTGAAACCCACAGTCTGGTTTCTTGAGAACCTGTTATCTTGAAACCCACAGTCTGGTTTCTTGAGAACCTGTTATCCTGAAACCTACAGTCTGGTTTCTTAGAACCTGTTATCTTGAAACCCACAGTCTGGTTTCTTGAGAACCTGTTATCCTGACACCCACAGCCTGGTTTCTTGAGAACCTGTTATCTTGAAACCCACAGCCTGGTTTCTTGAGAACCTGTTTTCTTGAAACCCACAGTCTGGTTTCTTGAGAACCTGTCATCTTGAAACCCACAGCCTGGTTTCTTGAGAACCTGTGATCTTGAAACCCACAGCCTGGTTTCTTGAGAACCTGTGATCTTGAAACCCACAGCCTGGTTTCTTGAGAACCTGTTTTCTTGAAACCCACAGCGTGGTTTCTTGAGAACCTGTTATCTTGAAACCTACAGTCTGATTTCTTGAGAACCTGTTATCTTGAAACCCACAGCCTGGTTTCTTGAGAACCTGTGATCTTGAAACCCACAGTCTGGTTTCTTGAGAACCTGTTTTCTTGAAACCCTCAGCCTAGTTTTTTGAGAACCTGTTATCTTGAACCCCACAGCCTGGTTTCCTGAGAACCTGTTAACTTGAAACCCACAGCCTAGTTTCCTGAGAACCTGTTAACTTGAAACCCACAGCCTGGTTTCCTGAGAACCTGTTAACTTGAAACCTACAGCCTAGTTTCTTGAGAACCTGTGATCTTGATACCCACAGCCTGGTTTCTTGAGAACCTGTTATCTTGAAACCCACAGCCTGGTTTCTTGAGAACATGTTATCTTGAAACCCACAGCCTGGTTTCCTGAGAACCTGTGATCTTGAAACCCACAGCCTGGTTTCTTGAGAACATGTTATCTTGAAACCCACAGCCTGGTTTCTTGAGAACATGTTATCTTGAAACCCACAGCCTGGTTTCCTGAGAACCTGTGATCTTGAAACCCACAGTCTGGTTTCCTGAGAACCTGTGATCTTGAAACCCACAGCCTGGTTTCCTGAGAACCTGTGATCTTGAAGCCCACAGCCTGGTTTCCTGAGAACCTGTGATCTTGAAACCCACAGCCTGGTTTCCTGAGAACCTGTGATCTTGAAACCCACAGCCTGGTTTCCTGAGAACCTGTGATCTTAAAACCCACAGCCTGGTTTCCTGAGAACCTGTGATCTTGAAACCCACAGCCTGGTTTCCTGAGAACCTGTGATCTTGAAACCCACAGCCTGGTTTCCTGAGAACCTGTGATCTTGAAACCCACAGCCTGGTTTCCTGAGAACCTGTGATCTTGAAGCCCACAGCCTGGTTTCCTGAGAACCTGTGATCTTGAAACCCACAGCCTGGTTTCCTGAGAACCTGTGATCTTGAAACCCACAGCCTGGTTTCCTGAGAACCTGTGATCTTGAAACCCACAGCCTGGTTTCCTGAGAACCTGTGATCTTGAAACCCATAGCCTGGTTTCCTGAGAACCTGTGATCTTGAAACCCACAGCCTGGTTTCCTGAGAACCTGTGATCTTGAAACCCACAGCCTGGTTTCCTGAGAACCTGTGATCTTGAAACCCACAGCCTGGTTTCCTAAGAACCTGTGATCTTGAAACCCACAGCCTGGTTTCTTGAGAACCTGTTATCTTGAAACCAACAGCCTGGTTTCCTGAGAACCTGTGATCTTGAAACCCACAGCCTGGTTTCCTGAGAACCTGTGATCTTGAAACCCACAGCCTGGTTTTCTGAGAACCTGTGATCTTGAAACCCACAGCCTGGTTTCCTGAGAACCTGTGATCTTGAAACCCACAGCCTGGTTTCTTGAGAATCTGTGATCTTGAAACCCACAGCCTGGTTTCCTGAGAACCTGTGATCTTGAAACCCACAGCCTGGTTTCTTGAGAACCTGTGATCTTGAAACCCACAGCCTGGTTTCTTGAGAACCTGTGATCTTGAAACCCACAGCCTGGTTTCTTGAGAACCTGTGATCTTGAAACCCACAGCCTGGTTTCTTGAGAACCTGTGATCTTGAAACCCACAGCCTGGTTTCTTGAGAACCTGTGATCTTGAAACCCACAGCCTGGTTTCTTGAGAACCTGTGATCTTGAAACCCACAGCCTGGTTTCTTGAGAACCTGTGATCTTGAAACCCACAGCCTGGTTTCTTGAGAACCTCCTGTTATCTTTTATAATATATTTCAAATATAAGGTCCAGGAATATTGTTGGAAGTAAGAGTCAAGGTTTTCAAAAAGTCTTTAGAAAGGTTCCTCATCGTCTACTTCTCTCGAGAATAAATGACATGTATCAGCAGGAAAACTCCAGATACACCTTATTTCACTGCTTAATAATGGCGAGATTTGACAAACAAAAGTGGTGAATGTCACTCTGGGAGCCACTAATGTTGCTAATATACATAAAATATATGAATAAGGTCTTATGCTGTAACTTAGTAACAAATTCACTGATGTTTGAAATGGTATACAATACCGACAAGTTGATGATTAAGACACATGTGTGACATTCACACAATACTCTTCTGTATTTGACTGAAGAAGCCTGCTGTATAGGCGAAACGTTTCAATAATGAAGATATACAACTGCTGCACATGTTTACCTACCTTACCTACCTGGAGAGAGTTCCGGGGGTCAACGCCCCCGCGGCCCGGTCTGTGACCAGGCCTTAAGTCGTCAATATTTACTGAACACAAACTCCAAGGTAAGAATCTTGCAACTCATCTTATGTGTTAGATTGTAAGTCAACTTACACAACTTTGTACATGGGACTATACAATGGTAAATTACAATGGAATTCATTTTAATAAGAATATCTGAGAGAGAGAAAGATGCTGAGATGGGTGAACTCAGGAGATTATCACCAGAGGTCCACACACACACACACACACACACACACACACACACACACACACACACACACACACACACACACGCACACACACACACACACACACACACACACACACAAACATCTGCAGCAATTCGGCAAGTAAATGACAGAGTTTAGACAGCTTTTTTAGATGTGTAGTTGAGTAATTGCTATGTGAGTCCTCTAGTCCTGCAGTACTGTGACCACGTCTCTGGAAACAAGGGTCCACTGGTGTGACCCTGATCCTGCAGTATTGTGACCGCGTCTCTGGTAACAAAGGTCCACTGGTGTGACCCGGATCCTGCAGTACTGTGACCACGTCTCTGGTAACAAGGGTCCACTGGTGTGACCCTGATCCTGCAGTATTGTGACCGCGTCTCTGGTAACAAAGGTCCACTGGTGTGACCCTGATCCTGCAGTACTGTGACCACGTCTCTGGTAACAAGGGTCCACTGGTGTGACCCTGATCCTGCAGTACTGTGACCGCATCTCTACTAACAAGGGTCAACTGGTGTGACCCTGATCCTGCAGTACTGTGACCGCATCTCTGGAAACAAGGGTCCACTGGTGTGACCCTGATCCTGCAGTACTGTGACCGCATCTCTGGAAACAAGGGTCCACTGGTGTGACCCTGATCCTGCAGTACTGTGACCGCGTCTCTGGAAACAAGGGTCCACTGGTGTGACCCTGATCTTCCAGTAATGTGACCGCGTCTCTGGTAACAAGGGTCCACTGGTGTGAGACCAAAAAATATCTCCCGAAGTTGAAACATGAAATGCAAAGACAAACTGAAAGATGTTGAACAATCCTCCTTCCAGGACGGAACACAGATATAGAACAAGACAAGAACATCATTGAAAGAACAAGACAAGACAAGATTATCCCTGGAAGATAGAACAAGAAAAGCAGATCATCCCTGGAAGACAAAACAAGAAAACCAGACCATCCCTGGAAGACAGAACAAGAAAACTAGACCATCCCTGGAAGACAGAACAAGAAAACCAGACCATCCCTGGAAGACAGAACAAAAAAAAAACCAGACCATCCCTGGAAGACAGAACAAGAAAACTAGACCATCCCTGGAAGACAGAACAAAAAAAACCAGACCATCCCTGGAAGACAGAACAAAAAAAAACCAGACCATCCCTGGAAGACAGAACAAGAAAACCAGACCATCCCTGGAAGACAGAACAAAAAAAAACCAGACCATCCCTGGAAGACAGAACAAGAAAACCAGACCATCCCTGGAAGACAGAACAAGAAAACTAGACCATCCCTGGAAGACAGAACAAAAAAAAACCAGACCATCTATTACAAAAAAAGTAATTTTTTAAAGAAGATGGTACGATTTACTCCTTTTGTAATAAAGAGTTCGGGATACATAAATACACACATTAATATAAATTAATCTTTAATATATAAAAATCAACTATCTTTGGTCTAGAGGTATTTGAACTATGATATAATAATAATATGTACATGTTACTATAATAAATTATAATCAGCATTTTACTAAAATATAATTAATAACCCTACACAGGCTACAACTCTTGACACTACTGTCACTATATATATATATCTCTATGCTAAAACAATAAATTATAAATAACATTTTTATAATAATAAATTACAATCAACTGCCTCTCACGACACGAAGTCAGTCACACGACACTGTTCAGTGTACACTACAACCAGGCCATCTTCAGTGTCCCACGACACCCTTTTCATCTCAGTGTTCCACTACGGTCCTGTGCATATCTCAGTGTTCCACTCCATCGTACGTCCCTCAGTGTCACACTACGGTCCTGGCCCAGTTCAGTGTAACACTCCAACCTTTTCTTCATGTAATGTCCCACTAAACAGCATCTGACGACTCCGGCCCACAGTTGATCAACGTAGACGGTGAGTCCACAGACATCACCAGTAGTCCAGTAAATCCTCTCCAAAGGCGGTTGACACACCGCTAGCCGAACACCATGCTGCAAGCTCACTGAATGCGGCCGTCAAGTAACTGAGGCCAACAGACTCAGTGAGCTGCGGTGAGCGGTTCTTCTAACGCCAGTAGATAGGTACGATTCGGTGGTCAGGTACCTACTGCATAGACGTGTACCCTGAGGAGTTCAGGTACTTAATGTTGAAGCCAGTAGACGTGTACCCTTCGGTGGTCAGGTACCTACTGCTTAGGTGTGTACAGCGAGGCGCTCAGGTACATAATATTTCTAAAGCCAGTAGACGTGTACCCTTCGGTGGTCAGGTACCTACTGCTTAGGTGTGTACAGCGAGGCGCTCTGGTACATACTGTTACTAAAGCCAGTAGACGTGTACCCTTCGGTGGTCAGGTACCTACTGCTTAGGTGTGTACAGCGAGGCGCTCTGGTACATACTGTTACTAAAGCCAGTAGACGTGTACCCTTCGGTGGTCAGGTACCTACTGCTTAGGTGTGTACAGCGAGGCGCTCTGGTACATACTGTTACTAAAGCCAGTAGACGTGTACCCTTCGGTGGTCAGGTACCTACTGCTTAGGTGTGTACCGTGAGGCACTCAGGCTCTTACTGCTCTAAGGCCGGCTCAGCAGCCCCCACATTGGGTTTGATGACGCACCCAGTGGTACTGCCGGCCGGCAGGTTAACTATTTAACCGCTAGTTTGGCAGGGGCCGCAACACCATCCCTGGAAGACAGAACAAGAAAACCAGACCATCCCTGGAAGACAGAACAAGAAAACTAGACCATCCCTGGAAGACAGAACAAAAAAAAACCAGACCATCCCTGGAAGACAGAACAAAAAAAAAACCAGACCATCCCTGGAAGACAGAACAAGAAAACCAGACCATCCCTGGAAGACAGAACAAAAAAAAACCAGACCATCCCTGGAAGACAGAACAAAAAAAAACCAGACCATCCCTGGAAGACAGAACAAGAAAACCAGACCATCCCTGGAAGACAGAACAAAAAAAAACCAGACCATCCCTGGAAGACAGAACAAGAAAACCAGACCATCCCTGGAAGACAGAACAAAAAAAAACCAGACCATCCCTGGAAGACATAACAGGAAGGCGAGACATAATAACCACTTACAAAATCATAAGTGCATTTAAAATTACAATATTTTCATACATTTTTCTAAGTCAGCAACTTAACGCAAGACCTTAATTTTAAAAGATGAAAACAGACAGGAAGAAAAATGACTTCATTGCAAAAAATTCGACGCAGATAATTGGAAAGTGTCCCAGGACAAAGTTTGTGGTGAAAACATTGAGAATATAAAAATGAGAATTAGGATAATACTTGATAACTTAGGGAAGCTGGGACACCACTAGCATATTGTATATTATTGGCATATAACACCGACATGTGCAACATCTGAGTATCGTTAGTTTGTAGACGTTTCGCCAGCCAGTGGATTTGTTAATACAATACATGAGCATAATCTGAAAACTAGAAATGTATACACAGAAGGCAGTGGAAGACGAGGTACTCAGTCCTGCAGCCTAGGAGCAGGCGACGAGCAGCGTAAAACCCTCTTGAGGATTATGAAGCACTGGCGAACGAACGAACGAAAGTTCAGGTAAGATCCCAAATGGGATGAGCGGGGAAGACGGGACAGACGAAGAATAGTGCTGGAGAGGAGTGTTCTTAGTCCTAGAAATAGAGCCAGGGCTTAACCCAGCAGCGAAGGCAATCGTGGGACAGATATTGAGAAGAGAAATTCAGGCTCTTCTGTTGGGACTCCGGTGGGGTGAGCTGGGAGGAAGGGACATGCGACGTTTAGAGCTAGAGAGGAGTACCATTCTCTGACCCACGTTCGCCTCAGTTATTGGGTTAAGAACTGAAGTAACGAACGAACGAACAAGTTCAGGTAAGATCCCAATGGGATGAGCGGGGAAGACGGGACAGACGAAGAATAGCGAAGGAGAGGAGTGTTCCTAGTTGTAGAAATAGAGCCAGGGCTTAACCCAGCAGCTGAGACGATCGTGGGATAGAGCTGGAGAGAACAGGACTTGGCTGAGAATGTGGACGACGTGGGCAAGCTGTGCAGGCTGCATCATGGTGGTTGATCTGTAGATTTGGTCGGCGACTGGTTGCTGGAGATCGGCGGGAAGCGGGATGGAGAGGGAGGCATGCTTCAATATGATTGGTTAAGTATGCAGAGAGGAGAGAGGATCAGCGTTGATTGGTGGATAACACTCTTCATATCTGCGTTTTGTTAGTTTTTCGTTCCTGTCGTAGAGCCATTTTGAAGTCTTTTGAAAGCAGGTTTTGATAATAAACTAAGTTTGAGCAGACTTTTGCTGTCTTTTTCTAAGTCTGCAATTAGGGCAGTTTCAGTGTGGGGATCGCATCCAGGAACAACAGTGTACTTGATACTACCATGGTGCATGGAATAGATGACCTGAGGTGCATATAGCGACGGGGTGTGAGGGTTATATGTATAGAAGGTGAGGGGTTCAGTTGGTCTAAATATTGTCTCCTCTTCCATTTCTTCAGGTCTTCGAGTATCTTGAGGTGGATTTTCAAGAGGAAGTGTCTTAGCTTTCTTGGCTTTTGGTGGTTGAGTTGGAGATGAAGCAGGCGGTTCCTTAGTAGTAGCAGAGGAGGTGGAAGACTCAGGTGATTGGTCCACAGCGGTGGTGATGTTGGAAGTCGCTGATTGGTTGTTTCTTGGAGATGGAATTTCAGGTGTTGTGATGTTGCCTAATTCTTTGGTGAGCTTGATGATGTCGGCAGATGGTGGAGAGTCTGGGAAAGTAAAGTTTGGCATGTTGTTCAGTCGGAAGAGCTCGTTAATAACAGTGTTGAAGGAGCCTGGTAATGTCACATTATGCATGTGTGCACATAGCATACAGTAATGAATTTTCGTAGGTTCATAAGCTGATGGAGTAGTGGTGGAGGGTTGGGTAGCTTTTAAAAGTTTTGTTGTGTCGGCCTGGAGTTTGGTGATGGCAGCATAAGTAGGTGACTTGGAAGGTGTCTTCTTCTGTTCTGCTTCTTGGCTTTTTCTCAGAATTTCTCGACGAGTGGAGCAGTAGAAGTACAAGTCTTGGAATCGTGGCCTTCAGACCCGCAGGTAGAGCAAAACTTTTTGTCTTTTGTGGGGCAGTTTTTTGTAGAGTGTAGGTAAGAATAGCAGCTCCAGCACTGAGTAATATGATGTTACCGCTCAGCTTTAATATGACTGGAGCTAATGAAGTAATAGTACATGGCCAGGCCTTCAGCCATAGCTTGGGCAGCCATTGTTACATTAGTAAAAGTGATTTTCAGCATGGAGGAGGCAGTAGGAATCTTGGTGATGCTTTCAACTGTAGCCCAGGGATTTTGTTCTTCTATGGAAGTCTTTAGGTCTTCAACAGGTTGTATGGTAATCAGTTTGTCAAGTCTCTTCAAGAAGACAGTCCTCTTAGCCCGTAAGGCAGGGGAGGACATGACTTTGAAGCCACGGTCTGATCGAGTGGACAAAGCGGAGGAGGTCAGTAGTTTTTCAGCTTCAACATCGTCTTCACAGACAATAATGAAGGCTTCGTGGAGTGAGAGGATGGTATTAATCTTGACCTGTAGACCCCTGATTACCACAGCAAGGGCAAGCTTAGTGGAGTCATTGATCGTACCACTGGATGCTTTTATCTTGACTCTGTTGGAGAAGCTCATCTTGACACCCGACATTCTTGAGTTAAAGTGACAGGATGAAGCACTGGCAGAAAGATTGGCGCTTATATACTGGAGTCAGGTGAAGTGCAGCAGACGAAGG
>NC_091309.1:6515386-6540386 GCF_038502225.1 Cherax quadricarinatus
TATATATATATATATATATATATATATATATATATATATATATATATATATATATATATATATATATATATATATATATATATATAGTTACAAAAAACGCGATATCTAATAAGCATAGAGATCTCCAGTGAATACTAGAAAGGACTGCCATTCTAGCATCCAGCCTGTTACTGGGTTTCTGTAACAAGTAGTCAGTATCCTGGTCCAATTATCCATTAGAATTTATTAAGATTCAACAGTGCTTCAAGATTACAACTGGTAGGCTACTAACTAAAGAAATTAAAATTTACTAAGTTTATTAATAACATTAAAGTTGTCTAGGCGTATTTTATGAAAGTAAATTAAACAAAATAATCAAAATAATCACTTCTCTGGTGTACAGTAGTATTGTGTTGAAGGAACATAACACATCTTAATGGCTTTTAAATACCGTCTGGTACATTGTTAACATTTAATAACATAATACAAATATATACAAGTAAGTTTGTGTGTATGTAAGTGCTGTAAGTAGTTCTCTGTCTCAAGACTCAACTAGACTTAACCAGTGACTGACTAAAAGTCCTCACATAAACTAACTTCTTGACCAACCTGGCAATCAGAACAGCTTGCTTGAACATTAAAACGACTGATAAGCCGAACAGCAATATAACAAGGAAGAGCGACACAGAATCAGGAACAAGGAGATACCATAACGACACTAAGTAGGGACCATCTGCAGATCCTCTACAAAAGTCACAAAACTCCAATACTACTGAATCTAAGTTCAGTATTAGAAAATCCCCGACTGTGACAGTACACAGATACCAATACAAATTAGGTCAGAAGCTACAGCTCAGGACCTGAGTTTCTCAGTGTCTATGTGACACAACCTCAGTACAACGTCGAAAATCAATAAGTCTAGACTATGTTCTGTGAACAGAGTTACACAGAACCAACAACAAGAAAACGACAGAGACGATCTTCCAACAAGGGCCAACAAGGGAGAGTTGGAGAGGCCGTCTTGTTAGAAGAACGTCAAACAGACAAGAGACAGTGCAGCCCAGGCAGACTACTCCAGGTAAGGTGTGATCACCCCCCCCTGATCACGCGACTCTCCGTGGACTGCTGCTGCCCAGCAACACAGAAGTCGGCAGCAAAACAAGTGGAGTGAAAATTACAGTAGTTAGACAATGTTGTCAGCTACTTAACACTCACGAACTATGAGCACTGAATAATATATATATATGTTACATCCTACCTAACAATATAACTAAGCCAAATAATAATATAAAGCAATATATTTACGATTTAGCTAATATCGCAAATATAGGCAATATAAAATTATATGAACAGGTAATATACATTATATACATTGTGACACATTCAGGGGTCACAATATATATATATATATATATATATATATATATATATATATATATATATATATATATATATATATATATATATATATATATATATATATATATATATATATATATATATATATATATATATATATATATTTATATATATATTATATATATATATTTTTTTAACAAGTCGTCCGTCTCCCACCGAGGCAGGGTGACCCAAAAAAGAAAGAAAATCCCCAAAAAGAAAAATACTTTCATCATCATTCAACACTTTCACCACACTCACACATTATCACTGCTTTTGCAGAGGTGCTCAGAATACAACAGCTTAGAAGCATATATGTATAAAGATACACAACATACCCCTCCAAACTGCCAATATCCCAAACCCCTCCTTTAAAGTGCAGGCATTGTACTTCCCATTTCCAGGACTCAAGTCCGACTATATGAAAATAACCGGTTTCCCTGAATCCCTTCACTAAATATTACCCTGCTCACACTCCAACAGATCGTCAGGTCCCAAGTATCATTCGTCTCCATTCACTCCTATCTAACACGCTCATGCACGCTTGCTGGAAGTCCAAGCCCCTTGCCCACAAAACCTCCTTTACCCCCTCTTTCCAACCCTTTCGAGGACGACCCCTACCCCTCCTTCCTTCCCCTATATTATATATATATATATATATATATATATATATATATATATATATATATATATATATATATATATATATATATATATATATATATATATATATATATATATATATATATATATATATATATATATATATGTAAAACAACCACTGTGAAAGAATAGAAGTTCCAAGCGCTTTCGTGACTACTCACATTATCAAGGAACAATTGTTCCTTGATAATGTGAGTAGTCACGAAAGTGCTTGGAACTTCTCTATTCTTTCACAGTGGTTGTTTTGCATATTCTGAAATCACCTGTTTACTGTGATCTTATTGCATAGTCTGTGTGCGTCACCATACCATTGTTAGCCAAAGTCTGTGTCACCATAACATTTACAATCAGACACTGTAATGTTGCTACCTGTCTTATGTTGTTACTGTCTTTTACCACACGGCTGGGTATGGGATTCTCGCCTTTGCTGCTGGGTATGGGACTAGTTTTCCCTATTATCTAGTACTGGGAATGGACCATTTCCTATCCTCCGTCGGTGGCAACAGGAATCTCTCATTCTCCTCGCTGGTGGGAATGGGAACCACCATTCTCACCAAGTGGGAATGGGAACCACCATTCTCACCAAGTGGGAATGGGAGCCACCATTCTCCCCAAGTGGGAATGGGAACCATCATTCTCACCAAGTGGGAATGGGAACCACCATTCTCACCAAGTGGGAATGGGAGCCACCATTCTCCCCAAGTGGGAATGGGAACCACCATTCTCACCAAGTGGGAATGGGAACCACCATTCTCACCAAGTGGGAATGGGAGCCACCATTCTCCCCAAGTGGGAATGGGAACCACCATTCTCACCAAGTGGGAATGGGAACCACCATTCTCACCAAGTGGGAATGGGAGCCACCATTCTCCCCAAGTGGGAATGGGAACCATCATTCTCACCAAGTGGGAATGGGAACTACCATTCTCACCAAGTGGGAATGGGAACTACCATTCTCACCAAGTGGGAATGGGAACCACCATTCTCACCAAGTGGGAATGGGAACCACCATTCTCACCAAGTGGGAATGGGAATAGCCATCTTGCACTGCTGGCGAGGATACCTGTTACCAGCGTAGCTCCCCCTGAGCGGGAAGTGAATGAGTTAGGCGAAATTTACGACACTAGTGAATTTAAGGGGGAGAGGGCTCCCTCTCACTCTCTCTCTCTCTCTCTCTCTCTCTCTCTCTCTCTCTCTCTCTCTCGCATGTACCGAGCAGCTTTTATTATTTTAAAATCTGGTATCAGCATAGACCGAAAACTGAATATCTACTGACCTATGTATCTGTGTATCTCTCTACTGCCCTATCTATCTATCCATCTCTCTACTGACCTATTTACCCCTCTTTCTATCTAAACAATTTACGTATACATTTATCCATATTTTTATCTATTAGTCTCTCTATCTACGGATCATTCAGTATATCATTATCTATCTTTATCGAGCTATCTGTATTTACATATCCGTATGTTTATATATCTTTATTAAGAATAATCTATCCATATATCTACCAATCTGTCTATCTGCTTAACTATTAAGATAATTATCTTTTCAACCGCCCACTCCCCTCTACATTATCTTTTAGTTTAGACACAAAATTGGTAATTAAAGTGACCAGTTATTCTCTCCAAAAAGTATATTTCCACGGGAAAGAAAAAAGAGAAAAAAAAAGTATTGAAAGAAAAAGAGAGAGAGAAAACGTGGTGCGTGCAGCCAGGAGATGAGAGGAGAGAGGAGAGAGAGAGAGAGAGAGAGAGAGAGAGAGAGAGAGAGAGAGAGAGAGAGAGAGAGTGAAAGAGTGAGAGAGAGAGAGTGAGAGAGAGATGCTGTTGTTGCTGCTGTTGTTGCTGTTGTTGTTGCTGTTGTTGTTGCTGCTGTTGTTGCTGCTGTTGATGCTGCTGTTGTTGCTGCTGTTGTTGCTGCTGTTGTTGCTTCTGTTGATGCTGCTGTTGTTCCTGCTGTTGTTGCTGCTGTTGTTCCTGCTGTTGTTCCTGCTGTTGTTGCTGCTGTTGTTGCTGTTGTTGTTGCTGCTGTTGTTCCTGCTGTTGTTGCTGCTGTTGTTCCTGCTGTTGTTCCTGCTGTTGTTGCTGCTGTTGTTCCTGCTGTTGTTGCTGCTGTTGTTACTACTGTTGTTGCTGCTGTTGTTGCTGTTGTTGTAACTGCTGTTGTTGCTGCTGTTGATGCTGCTGTTGTTGCTGCTGTTGTTGCTGCTGTTGTTGCTGTTGTTGTTGCTGCTGTTGTTGCTGCTGTTGTTGCTGCTGTTGTTCCTGCTGTTGTTGCTGCTGTTGTTGCTGCTGTTGTTGCTGCTGTTGTTACTGCTGTTGTTGCTGCTGTTGTTGCTGCTGTTGTTGCTGTTGTTGTTGCTGCTGTTGTTGCTGCTGTTGTTGCTGCTGTTATTACTGCTGTTGTTGCTGCTGTTGTTCCTACTGTTGTTCCTGTTGTTGCTACTGTTGTTGTTGCTTTTGTTGCTGCTGTTGTTGCTGCTGTTTTTGCTGCTGTTGTTGCTGCTGTTGTTGCTGCTGTTGTTGCTGCTGTTGTTGCTGCTGTTGTTGCTTCTGTTGTTCCTCTGTTGTTCCTACTGTTGCTGCTGTTGTTCCTTCTGTTGTTGCTGCTGTTGTTGCTACTGTTGTTGTTGCTGTTGTTACTGCTGTTGTTGCTACTGTTGTTGTTGCTGTTGTTGCTGCTGTTGTTATTGCTGTTGTTTTTACTGTTGTTGTTGCTGTTGCTACTGTTGTTGTTGCTGTTGTTGCTACTCTTGTTGCTGCTGTTGTTACTGCTGTTGTTGCTGCTGTTGTTGTTGCTGTTGTTGCTACTGTTGTTGCCACTGTTGTTGTTGCTGCTGTTGTTGCTGCTGTTGTTACTGCTGTTGTTGCTGCTGTTGTTCCTACTGTTGTTCCTGTTGTTGCTACTGTTGTTGTTGCTTTTGTTGCTGCTGTTGTTGCTGCTGTTTTTGCTGCTGTTGTTGCTGCTGTTGTTGCTGCTGTTGTTGCTGCTGTTGTTGCTGCTGTTGTTGCTTCTGTTAATGCTGCTGTTGTTCCTTCTGTTGTTGCTGCTGTTGTCCCTGCTGTTGTTGCTGCTGTTGTCCCTGCTGTTGTTGCTGCTGTTGTTGCTTCTGTTAATGCTGCTGTTGTTCCTTCTGTTGTTGCTGCTGTTGTTCCTGCTGTTGTTCCTGCTGTTGTTGCTGCTGTTGTTGCTGCTGTTGTTGCTGTTGTTGTTGCTGCTGTTGTTACTGCTGTTGTTGCTGTTGTTGTTCCTACTGTTGTTCCTGCTGTTGTTGTTGCTGCTGTTGTTACTGCTGTTGTTCCTACTGTTGTTCCTGCTGTTGTTGCTGCTGTTGTTGTTGCTGTTGTTCCTGCTGTTGTTCCTACTGTTGTTCCTGCTGTTGTTGCTGCTGTTGTTGCTGCTGTTGTTCCTACTGTTGTTGCTGCTGTTGTTGCTGCTGTTGTTTCTGCTGTTGTTGCTACTGTTGTTGCTGCTGTTGTTCCTACTATTGTTGCTGCTGTTGCCGCTGCTGTTGTTCCTACTGTTGCTCCTGCTGTTGTTGCTGCTGTTGTTGCTGCTGTTGTTGCTGTTGTTGTTGCTGCTGTTGTTCCTGCTGTTGTTTCTGTTGTTGTTCCTACTGTTGTTCCTGCTGTTGTTGTTGCTGTTGTTCCTGCTGTTGTTCCTACTGTTGTTCCTGCTGTTATTGTTGCTGTTGTTCCTACTGTTGTTGCTGCTGTTGTTCCTACTGTTGTTGCTGCTGTTGTTGCTGTTGTTGCTGGTGCTGTTCTTACTACTGTTGTTGCTGCTGTTGTTGCTGCTGTTGTTGCTGCTGTTGTTCCTACTGTTGTTGCTGCTGTTGTTGCTGCTGTTGTTGCTGCTGTTGTTGCTGCTGTTGTTCCTACTGTTGTTGCTGCTGTTGTTCCTACTGTTGTTGCTGCTGTTGTTGCTGCTGTTGTTGCTGCTGTTGTTCCTACTGTTGTTGCTGCTGTTGTTGCTGCTGTTGTTGCTGCTGTTGTTGCTGCTGTTGTTCCTACTGTTGTTACTGCTTGCTGCCGTTGTTGCTGCTGTTGTTCCTACTGTTGTTGCTGCTGTTGTTGCTGCTGTTGTTGCTGCTGTTGTTCCTACTGTTGTTGCTGCTGTTGTTCCTACTGTTGTTGCTGCTGTTGTTGCTGCTGTTGTTGCTGCTGTTGTTGCTGCTGTTGTTGCTGCTGTTGTTGCTGCTGTTGTTCCTGCTGTTGTTGCTGCTGTTGTTGCTGCTGTTGTTGCTGCTGTTGTTGCTGCTGCTGTTGTTGCTGCTGTTGTTGCTGCTGTTGTTGCTGCTGTTGTTGCTGCTTTTGTTTCTACTGTTGTTGCTGCTGTTGTTCCTGCTGTTGTTGCTGCTGTTGTTGCTCCTGTTGTTACTGCTGTTGTTGCTGCTGTTGTTGCTCCTGTTGTTCCTACTGTTGTTGCTGCTGTTGCTCCTGCTGTTGTTCCTGCTGTTGTTCCTGCTGTTGTTGCTGCTGCTGTTGCTGCTGTTGTTCCTACTGTTGTTCCTACTGTTGTTCCTGCTGTTGTTCCGGTTGTTGTTGCTGCTGTTGTTGCTGCTGTTGTTCCTACTGTTGCTCCTACTGTTGTTCCTGCTGTTGTTCCTGCTGTTGTTGCTGCTGTTGTTCCTGCTGTTGTTCCTACTGTTGTTGCTGCTGTTGTTGCTGCTGTTGTTGCTACTGTTGTTGCTGCTGTTGTTGCTACTGTTTTTGCTGCTGTTGTTGCTGCTGTTGTTGCTGCTGTTGTTCCTGCTGTTGTTCCTGCTGTTGTTGCTGCTGTTGTTGCTGCTGTTGTTCCTACTGTTGTTGCTGCTGTTGTTGCTGCTGTTGTTCCTACTGTTGTTGCTGCTGTTGTTCCTACTATTGTTGCTGCTGTTGCCGCTGCTGTTGTTCCTACTGTTGCTCCTGCTGTTGTTGCTGCTGTTGTTCCTACTGTTGTTCGTTCTGTTGTTGCTGTTGTTGCTGCTGTTGTTCCTGCTGTTGCTGCTGCTGTTGCTGCTGCTGTTGTTGCTGCTGTTGTTCCTTCTGTTGTTCCTCCTGTTGTTCCTACAGTTGTTGCTGCTGTTGTTGCTGCTGTTGTTCCTACTGTTGTTGCTGCTGTTGTTGCTGCTGTTGTTGCTGCTGTTGTTCCTGCTGTTGTTCCTGCTGTTGTTCCTGCTGTTGTTCCTGCTGTTGTTGTTGCTGTTGTTCCTGCTGTTGTTCCTGCTGTTGTTCCTGCTGTTGTTCCTGCTGTTGTTGCTGCTGTTGTTGCTGCTGTTGTTGCTGCTGTTGTTGCTGCTGTTGTTGCTGCTGTTGTTTCTGCTGTTGTTGCTGCTGTAGTTGCTGCTGTTGTTGCTGCTGTTGTTGCTTCTGTTAATGCTGCTGTTGTTCCTTCTGTTGTTGCTGCTGTTGTTCCTGCTGTTGTTCCTGCTGTTGTTGCTGCTGTTGTTGCTGCTGTTGTTGCTGCTGTTGTTGCTGCTGTTGTTGCTGCTGTTGTTCCTGCTGTTGTTGCTGCTGTTGTTCCTGCTGTTGTTCCTGCTGTTGTTGCTGCTGTTGTTGCTGCTGTTGTTGCTGCTGTTGTTGCTGCTGTTGTTGCTGCTGTTGTTGCTGCTGTTGTTGCTGCTGTTGTTCCTGCTGTTGTTCCTACTGTTGTTGCTGCTGTTGTTGCTGCTGTTTTTCCTGCTGTTGTTGCTGCTGTTGCTGCTGTTGTTCCTACTGTTGTTCCTGCTGTTGTTCCTACTGTTGTTGCTGCTGTTGTTGCTGCTGTTGTTGCTGCTGTTGTTGCTGCTGTTGTTCCTACTGTTGTTGCTGCTGTTGTTCCTACTGTTGTTGCTGCTGTTGTTCCTGATCTTGTTGCTGCTGTTGTTCCTACTGTTGTTGCTGCTGTTGTTCCTACTGTTCTTGCTGCTGTTGTTGGTCCTGTTGTTGCTGCTGTTGTTCCTACTGTTGTTGCTACTGTTGTTGCTGTTGTTGTTGCTGCTGTTGTTCCTACTGTTGTTGCTGCTGTTGTTCCTACTGTTGTTGCTGCTGTTGTTGCTGCTGTTGTTGCTGCTGTTGTTGCTGCTGTTGTTCGTGCTGTTGTTCCTGCTGTTGTTCCTGCTGTTGTTGATGCTGTTGTTCCTGCTGTTGTTCCTGCTGTTGTTCCTGCTGTTATTGCAGCTGTTGTTGCTGCTGTTGTTGCTGCTGTTGTTGCTGCTGTTGTTTCTACTGTTGTTGCTGCTGTTGTTGCTGCTGTTGTTGCTGCTGTTGTTGCTGCTGTTGTTGCTGCTGTTGTTGCTGCTTTTGTTTCTACTGTTGTTGCTGCTGTTGTTCCTGCTGTTGTTGCTGCTGTTGTTGCTGCTGTTGTTGCTCCTGTTGTTGCTGCTGTAGTTCCTACTGTTGTTGCTGCTGTTGTTCCTGCTGTTGTTCCTTCTGTTGTTGCTGCTGTTGTTCCTGCTTTTGTTCCTGCTGTTGTTCCTGCTGTTGTTGCTGCTGCTGTTGCTGCTGTTGTTCCTACTGTTGTCCCTACTGTTGTTCCTGCTGTTGTTCCGGTTGTTGTTGCTGCTGTTGTTGCTGCTGTTGTTCCTACTGTTGCTCCTACTGTTGTTAATGCTGTTGTTCCTGCTGTTGTTGCTACTGTTGTTCCTGCTGTTGTTCCTACTGTTGTTGCTGCTGTTGTTGCTGCTGTTGTTGCTACTGTTGTTGCTGCTGTTGTTGCTACTGTTTTTGCTGCTGTTGTTGCTGCTGTTGTTCCTGCTCTTGTTCCTGCTGTTGTTCCTGCTGTTGTTGCTGCTGTTGTTGCTGCTGTTGTGCCTACTGTTGTTGCTGCTGTTGTTGCTGCTGTTGTTCCTACTGTTGTTGCTGCTGTTGTTCCTACTATTGTTGCTGCTGTTGCCGCTGCTGTTGTTCCTACTGTTGCTCCTGCTGTTGTTGCTGCTGTTGTTCCTACTGTTGTTCGTGCTGTTGTTGCTGCTGTTGTTGCTGCTGTTGTTCCTGCTGTTGCTGCTGCTGTTGCTGCTGCTGTTGTTGCTGCTGTTTTTCCTACTGTTGTTCCTGCTGTTGTTCCTACAGTTGTTGCTGCTGTTGTTGCTGCTGTTGTTCCTACTGTTGTTGCTGCTGTTGTTCCTCCTGTTGTTCCTGCTGTTGTTCCTGCTGTTGTTGCTGCTGTTGTTCCTGCTGTTGTTCCTGCTGTTGTTGTCACTGTTGTTGCTGCTGTTGTTCCTGCTGTTGTTGTTACTGTTGTTACTGCTGTTGTTGCTACTGTTGTTGCTGCTGTTGTTGTTGCTGTTGTTACTGCTGTTGTTGCTGCTGTTGTTGCCACTGTTGTTGCTGCTGTTGTTGCTACTGTTGTTGTTGCTGTTGTTACTGCTGTTGTTGCTGCTGTTGTTGTTGCTGTTGCTGCTGTTGTTGCTACTGTTGTTGCTGCTGTTGTTGCTGCTGTTGTTGCTACTGTTGTTGCTGCTGTTGTTGCTACTGTTGTTGCTGCTGTTGTTGCTACTGTTGTTGCTACTGTTGTTGCTGCTGTTGTTGCTGCTGTTGCTGGTGCTGTTCTTACTACTGTTGTTGCTGCTCTTGTTGCTGCTGTTGTTGCTGCTGTTGTTGGTCCTCTTGTTGCTGCTGTTGTTCCTACTGTTGTTGCTGCTGTTGTTCCTACTGTTGTTGCTGCTGTTGTTGCTGCTGTTGTTGCTGCTGTTGTTCCTGCTGTTGTTGCTGCTGTTGTTGCTGCTGTTGTTGCTGCTGTTGTTCCTGCTGTTGTTGCTGCTGTTGTTCCTACTGTTGTTGCTGCTGTTGTTGCTGCTGTTGTTGCTGCTGTTGTTCCTACTGTTGTTGCTGCTGTTGTTGCTGCTGTTGTTGCTGCTGTTGTTGCTACTGTTGTTGCTGCTGTTGTTGCTGCTGTTGTTGCTGCTGTTGTTGCTGCTGTTGTTGCTGCTGTTGTTCCTGCTGTTGTTGCTGCTGTTGTTGCTGCTGTTGTTGCTGCTGTTGTTGCTGCTGTTGTTGCTGCTGTTGTTGCTGCTGTTGTTGTTGCTGTTGTTACTGCTGTTGTTGCTACTGTTGTTGCTGCTGTTGTTGCTGCTGTTGTTGCTACTGTTGTTGCTGCTGTTGTTACTGCTGTTGTTGCTACTGTTGTTGCTGCTGTTGTTGCTGCTGTTGCTGTTGCAGCTGCTGTTGTTGCTGCTGTTGTTACTGCTGTTGTTGCTACTGTTGTTGGTGTTGTTGTTGCTGCCGTTGTTGTTGCTGTTGTTACTGCTGTTGTTGCTGCTGTTGTTGCTACTGTTGTTGCTGCTGTTGTTGCTACTGTTGTTGCTGCTGTTGTTGGTCCTGTTGTTGCTGCTGTTGTTGCTACTGTTGTTGCTGCTGTTGTTGCTACTGTTGTTGCTGCTGTTGTTGGTCCTGTTGTTGCTGCTGTTGTTGCTACTGTTGTTGCTGCTGTTGTTGCATTAATGGCTGCTAAAATCCATTTAATTCTCTTTCACTGTAGTGGTTTAGAGGTAAGTACACGTAGAACACTATCAGGCCCCCGGGATTGAAGCAACTCTAGGAATAACTGGAGAGAGAGAGAGAGAGAGAGAGAGCGAGAGAGAGAGAGAGAGAGAGAGAGAGAGAGAGAGAGAGAGAGAGAGAGAGAGAGAGAGAGAGAGAGAGAGAGAGAGAGAGAGAGAGAGACAGACAGACAGACAGACAGACAGACAGACAGAGACCTTACTGTAGCAGGTGACTTATTTCAGGGAATTACAACCCAGGAGTCCAAATGGCCTGTTATCCTGGGTGTAAAAGGAGCAAAATAAACACAGCAGAAAACTTTTGACTTATATTATCCTTCACCAATTTAGAACAGAAGTATGTACACTATATACACTATGTACAGTGATAGGTATTAGTGCACTCCACGGTAAGCAAGGCAGAATAGAAGCCACTAGAGAGTAGACCGTGCTTCAACCAGCTCTAGAATGGGAATGACAAGGGCAGACAGGAGAGTGGTACCTACATAACCTCTGCGATTGCCAAAACCATCTTCTTATTGGCTGGAACCTGGTTACTAGTTGAACGACGGGGCCCCATCGTCAACTCTTAGCAACCTGGTTCGCTGGTTGGGGGAGATAGCCTGTAAATGAGGGTGTGTACATGCGCCGAATAAAGGTTATGTACTCTTTGCATGCCACACTAGGCCTAGAAAAAGTAAAAAAATCTGTGACTTCTGTATTAGAAACAGGTTGGGCAACACAACAGGACGGATGTGAGGAGCTTGGATAAATCCTCACAAATGACCAACATTGCACAATTGATCTGTGTTGTAAGCTTGCCAGCAAGATTCTCCATCAGAGGGAATCCCTCTGTAAGCTCTTAAACTCTTTAGATTCGCTCCAATCCATGGAAGAAGACGAAAATAGATACGTAAAATAGGTGATGAAGGCGGCTTCTTTGCTATGGCTAACAAGACTGATAAGGTCTCTCACAGAATTCACACACACACACACACACACTACCACTACAAAATGTTGGTCATACCTGGTCTACCTATATTTCTACAGATCTGGTCTACCTAAACCTACGCCTCGACGGGTTTATATGAAGCTGTAAAGCCAGCACTGAATATTCCAAAACAACTTTTTCGTACTCTGTGGTGATACTGCCTTTATCTGGCAACCTTGAAGCTTACAATCTCCATGTTATATAGCGGCCGTTCAGATTCTCAGCACCGAGTCAGTGTTGCCTCGATTTGCAACTGCTGTAACTAACAATTACCTATCAACGACTGTAACTGAACAAATGCCGAGCTGAAGCACTAGCAGCCGGAATTTACTCGGCAGAACATCTGGACGTGGCGTGGAAGAGGACGTGGAAGAGAACGAGGCAGTCATCCACAGACCTTTCATCTCCCTCCAACAGCTCCAGGCATGTACCCAACAGGTTTATAATCAACAGACGCAGCAACTTAATCATTCAAGTCAGCAGCTGAACGCTTAAAAAAATCAGTTGCTGAACCAGCAGTCAAACCTTAGATAAGGTTTGTTAGGAAACAGGACAAGTGTTTCCTAACGCGGACCTTAGTCACATGATGACAGCACGAAGTCCAGCAAACCGAGCACATTTTCCCAAGCACCAGGGCAATGATCCAGGTGACACCAAAGGAGATAAACTGCTGACAAATGCCTTTGAGGAAAAAGATGTAATTACTACCACAATAGAGGGCAATCAACGAAAATATGTTACAACAAAAATGACCTTGGGAGACATGATAAATATGGATTATTAACACTTGTCAGCAGTGCTCAATAATCCACTTGGTGACAGAAACTCAGGAGGTTAATTAATCTGTATATTTCGACCCCCTCCTATGATTCCATCTGCTGAAGAGGATCCCAGAAGTGGGTCGAAATATACAGATCAATTAATCTCCTGAGATCCTGTCTCCATGTGGATAATTATTCAGCATAATGAATATGTTCAGAGACTTCATCTCTGAACAAATCAACAAACCCTCATATCTGATGAACACTGACACGTCACGCACCCGGCTACTCCTGTTACAGCCGCGCAAGTGATTCTGTGTCTTAAAGAAGACACCAGGACTACAGCTATTTATCCTACCTACTACGAGCTCCACTACTATGTATATCCGCCTAGTTAATTGTATGTTAACATGAACCTATCAATCAGGATATAGTCTACCAACGTAAGAGCTTCATTACCAATGTTGGTGAGCTGACAAATATTTCGTGAACCTGGTCATGATACCTCATCGATGAGAAGAGAAAGGCAGTCACAGAAATGTTGCCGTGTCCCTTATTAAATATATACACACCAGGTCCATGCTTGATCACCTGGAAAAAAAACGTTCGTTACGGTATTGTGCCTCTTTGTTCTTTCTGCACCAACATACGTTTACCTGTACCCTCGACAAGAGTTATCAACTCATACGAAATACATAATGTAAACAAATAATTTTTTGTGGGTATCCTGTGGCCGTGGGAGACGAACATCCAGACACTCGTGCCAGATATCCGGATGAACAAACAAGAAACTCGTGTTCGGACCAGAAGCCGATTATCTCAAAGTTGTGAAGGTCCAGGAGGATAAGCTGTTGTATTATGTAGACGGAAAGACAGACAGATAGATAGATAGACGGAGAGAGAGAGAGAGAGAGAGAGAGAGAGAGAGAGAGAGAGAGAGAGAGAGAGAGAGAGAGAGAGAGAGAGAGAGAGGAAAGACTTGTCTTAGGAAGGCTGGGTACAGCCAGTGCCCTGCCGTGTAGGGATATCATATGATTGTTATAATCTACGAGGCTTGTGCCTATCCTTCAGGTCGGCGTGAAAAGAGAGAGTTCGCTGTCTCCTAGTTACCACTAAAACGTCTGCTTGTGGCAGATAAAAAGTGGAGTTTAGTGCCAGGTTGCAATTTTCAATTAGCATCGTCTGGTTGGGTGTTCGGAGCTCAGATGAGACGATGTTTTCCTGGAACTGATACGTTGTTGTGTGGATTGCTACCATTGCGGGTAAAATGCATTCACTTGTTTCTTCTTTTATTTCTTTTACCATGGTCATCATTGATTATTAGGTCCGGGACCAATGATTCTCGAGACCACTGTCGTCTGTGTTGTAGAGACCATTGATGATGTATTCCTCGCACTATTGCTGGAGGTGAAACTCATGTGTATTATAAAGACCACTGACGTGTGTTTGAAAACATCGATACTGAGAGGTAGGCTTCGTCTCTTCTGTACAAGATAATGATGTTTTGTGACCGATGTTGTGACTCATGCTGCAAAAAAATATGATGCTGTGGATGCTGTGGCTGCTGCTGCAGCTGCGTAGGAATATGATTTTCACGAGCAATGGTAGTTTTTAAGCAGAACTTCAGAACCACGATGTGAAATTATCCACAGTAGTAAGCAACGAGGAAATAGAGCCGGCACAGTAGAGATTTGAGATTTAGCTATATCCCATCACCATAAAATATGTATGTACGTATATAAATATATACATATATATATATATATATATATATATATATATATATATATATATATATAGTATTATTATTATTATTATTATTATTATTATTATTAGCACATCGGCCGTCTCCCACCAAGGCAGGGTGGACCGAAAAAGAAAAACTTTCATCATTCACCCCATCACTGTCTTGCCAGAGGCATGCTTACACTACAGTTATAAAATTACAACATTAACAGCCCTCCTTCAGAGTCCAAGCACTGTATGTTCGATCTCCAGGACTCAAGTCCGCCCTGCCGGTGTTCCTGAATTCCTTCATCACTGTTACCCGCTCACACTCCAACAGCACGTCAAGTCCTAAAAACCATTAGTCGCCATTCGTTCCTAACACGCTCACGCATGCTTGCTGGAAGTCCAAGCCCCTCGCAAATGAAAACTCCTTTACCTCCTCCCTCCAACCTTTCCTAGGCCGCCCCCTACCCCACTTTCCCTCCACTACAGATTTTTACACTCTCAAATTCATTCTATTTCCTTCCATCCTCTCTAAATGTTCGAACCACCTCAACAAACCCTCCTCAGCCCTCTGGATAATAGTTTTGGTAATCCCACACCTCCTCCTAATTTCCAAACTACGAATTCTTTGCATAATATTCACATCACACACAGCGCCCTCAGACATGACATCTCCACTGCCTCCAGCCTTCTCCTTGTTGCAACATTCACCACCCAAGCTTCACACCCATATAAGAGCGTTGCTACAACTATACGCTCATACATTCCCCTCTTTGCTTCCATGGATAAAGTTCATTTGTCTCCACAGACTCCTCGGTGCACCACTCACCTTTTTCCCCTCATCAGTTCTATGATTCATCTCGTCTTTCATAGACCCATCTGCTGACACGCCCACTTCTAAATATCTGCATACATTCACCTCCTCCATACTCTCTCCCTCCAATCTGATATCCAATCTTTCGTCACCTAATCTTTTTGTTATCCTCATCACCTTACTCTTTCCTATATTCACTTTTAATTTTCTTCTCTTACATACCCTACCAAACTCATCCACCAACCTCTGCAATTTTTCTTCAGAATCTCCCAAATATATATATATATATATATATATATATATATATATATATATATATATATATATATATACATATATATATATATATATATATATATATATATATATATATATATATATATATATATATATATATATATATATATATATATATATGTATATATATATATATATATATATATATATATATATATATATATATATATATATATATATATGTATATATATATATATATATGTATATATATATATATATATATATATATATATATATATATATTATATATATATATATATATATATATATATTTATATTATATATTATCACACCGGCCGATTCCCACCAAGGCAGGGTGGCCCGAAAAAGAAAAACTTTCACCATCATTCACTCCATCACTGTCTTGCCAGAAGGGTGCTTTACACTACAGTTTTTAAACTGCAACATTAACACCCCTCCTTCAGAGTGCAGGCACTGTACTTCCCATCTCCAGGACTCAAGTCCGGCCTGCCGGTTTCCCTGAACCCCTTCATAAATGTTACTTTGCTCACACTCCAACAGCACGTCAAGTATTATAAACCATTTGTCTCCATTCACTCCTATCAAACACGCTCACGCATGCCTGCTGGAAGTCCAAGCCCCTCGCACACAAAACCTCCTTTACCCCCTCCCTCCAACCCTTCCTAGGCCGACCCCTACCCCGCCTTCCTTCCACTACAGACTGATACACTCTTGAAGTCATTCTGTTTCGCTCCATTCTCTCTACATGTCCGAACCACCTCAACAACCCTTCCTCAGCCCTCTGGACAACAGTTTTGGTAATCCCGCACCTCCTCCTAACTTCCAAACTACGAATTCTCTGCATTATATTCACACCACACATTGCCCTCAGACATGACATCTCCACTGCCTCCAGCCTTCTCCTCGCTGCAACATTCATCACCCACGCTTCACACCCATATAAGAGCGTTGGTAAAACTATACTCTCATACATTCCCCTCTTTGCCTCCAAGGACAAAGTTCTTTGTCTCCACAGACTCCTAAGTGCACCACTCACTCTTTTTCCCTCATCAATTCTATGATTCACCTCATCTTTCATAGACCCATATATATATATATATATATATATATATATATATATATATATATACTGAGTGCTGAACTACCACCTCAGACTCATAACTAGCATCCATCTCACAATTCTCAAAACTCACGAGAATAGAGAGTTTCTATCTTGGTGATGGGTCATAAGAGCTCACAGTCTCAGCATCCCTCGACCCACAACGGCCATAACACCAGCTTACACCCACTCAATACAACCTGTGTGATCAATACAACAGAACTGCAGCAAGTAAAGGTGACATGTTGTAGTGCGTGCGTGTGTGCGTGAATGCGTGCGTGCGTGCTTGTATATGTGTGTGTGTATGTATGTATGTGTGTGTGTGTGTGTGTGTGTGTGTGTGTGTGTGTGTGTGTGTGTGTGTGTGTGTGTGTGTGTGTGTTTGTGTGTGTCTGTGTGTCTATGTGTGTACTCACCGATTTGTGGTGCAAGTTAAGACACATGTGCAACATCTGGTTATCTTTATTGTAGACGTTTCGCCATCCAGTGGCTTTATCAATACAGATTCTTGGACATAATTAGATAACAGAAGAACTATATACAAAAGATATATAAGCCTATATAAGCGCCAGTCTCTTTACCTGTGCTTCAGAATCTCTACGACCACGGTGCTGTAAACACCACCTCCAAGGCTGAGGGACTGATTACCTCATCTTTTGTACATAGTTCTTCTGTCTTCTAATTATGTCCTAGAATCTGTATTGATAAAGTCACTGGATGGCGAAACGTCTACAATAAAGATACCCAGATGTTGCACATGTGTCTTAATTTTCATCTTGTCGGTATTGTATACCTATCTTGCATCACCGATTTGTGTTTGTATGGGTGCCAACACCTGCTCAAATATGTGAAAAAAGTTCAGAAAAAGTTCAAAGGTTTGCAACCAAACTAGTACCAGGACCTTGGGGAGAAAACGACAAGGAAAGATATAATTTAGAAATGCAAAATCTTAAGTGAAAATGATAATTTAGAGTGTCTGAATTAAGAGGACCAGGATTTAGGAGACACAAGTGGAAGCTGAAGACACAAATGAACCACAGGGATGTTAGGAAGTATTTCTTGAATCTGAGTGTGAACTGAAAAGTGGAATGACTTTGATAAAGCAGTGGTTGGGGCAGACTTTAATACACAGCTTCAGGAGTAGATATGATAAGGCCCAGGAGGCCAGAGGTCAGACATGTCGTTCAAGGTGGTGCAAAAGGACGGGTCCAGAGCTGAGTTTTGACTACGTAAACTCAACTCAGTGAACACACACACGCACACACACTCACACACACACACAGTGATGTATAATCCACCACAGAACTGCAGGAGGCCAAGAGAGGAATATGAAGAGAGCAACAGAGCAATGGTGGACACACTTGCTGAGGTGGCAAGAAGAGCTCATTCCAGCAGAGCAGAGTTGCTGGTTATGGGGGATTTCAACCACAGGGAGATCGACTGGGAAAACCTGGAGCCACATGGGGGTCCCGAAACATGGAGAGCCAGGATGTTGGACGTGGTGCTGGAAAACCTCATGCACCAACATGTTAAGGACACTACCAGAGTGAGAGGGGAGGATGAACCAGCAAGATTGGACCTTGTGTTCACCCTGGGCAGCTCAGACATTGAGGACATCAAGTATGAGAGTCCCCTAGGAGCTAGCGACCACGTGGTTCTGTGCTTTGAATACATAGCTGCAAGTGGAGAGAATAACAGGAGTTGAATGGGAAAAGCCTGACTATAAAAGAGGTGACTAAATAGGGTTGAAGAACTTCCTGCGGGAGGTCCAGTGGGACAGAGAACTGGCAGGAAAGCCAGTAAATGAAATGATGGAATATGTAACAACAAAATGCAAGGAGGCAGTGGAAAAGTTTATTCCCAAGGGCAACAGTAACAACGGGAAGACCAGAACGAGCCCCTGGTTTACCCGACGATGTAAGGAGGCAAAAACAAAGTGCAATAGAGAATGGAAAAAGTACAGAAGGCAGAGAACACACGAAAATAGGGAGATCAGTCGCAGAGCCAGGAATGAGTATGCACAGGTAAGGAGGGAGGCCCAGCGACAGTATGAAAATGACATAGCATCGAGAATCAAGACTGACCCGAAACTGTTGTATAGCCACATCAGGAGGAAGACAACAGTCAAAGACCAGGTGATCAGATTAAGGACAGAAGGTGGAGAACTCACAAGAAATGATCAGGAGGTATGTGAGGAGCTGAACAGGAGATTTAAGGAAGTTTTTTACAGTAGAGACAGGAAGGGCTGTGGGAAGACAGCACAGAAGGGAACATCAAGAGGGAATATACCAACAAGTGTTGGTTGACATACAAACAACTGAGGAGGAGGTGAAGAAGCTCTTAAGTGACCTTGACACCTCAAAGGCAATGGGACCGGACAACATCTCCCATGGGTCCTTAGAGAAGGAGCAGAGATGCTGTACGTGCCTCTAACCACAATCTTCAACACATCCCTTGAAACTGGGCAACTACCTGAGAAATGGAAGACAGCTAATGTAGTCCCCATATTTAAGAAAGGAAACAGAAACGAGGCACTGAACTACAGACCTGTGTCTCTGATATGTATTGTGTGCAAAGTCATGGAGAAGATTATCAGGAGGAGAGTGGTCGAACACCTGGAAAGGAACAAGATTATAAATGAAAACCAGCATGGGTTCATGGAAAGCAAATCCTGTATCACAAACCTCCTGGAGTTTTATGACAAGGTAACAGAAGTAAGACACGAGAGAGAGGGGTGGGTAGATTGCGTTTTCCTAGACTGCAGGAAGGCCTTTGACACAGTTCCTCACAAGAGATTAGTGCAGAAGCTGGAGGATCAGGCGCATGTTAAAGGGAGGGCACTGCAATGGATAAGGGAATACCTGACAGGGAGGCAGCAACGAGTCATGGTACGTGAAGAGGTATCACAGTGAGCGCCTGTGACGAGCGGGGTCCCACAGGGGTCAGTTCTAGGACCAGTGCTATTTTTGATATATGTGAACGACATGATGGAAGGAATAGACTCTGAAGTGTCCCTGTTCGCAGATGACGTGAAGTTGATGAGAAGAATTAAATCGGACGAGGATGAGGCAGGACTGCGAAGAGACCTGGACAGGCTGGACATGTGGTCCAGTAACTGGCTTCTCGAATTCAATCCAGCCAAATGCAAAGTCATGAAGATTGGGGAGGGGCAAAGAAGACCGCAGACAGAGTATAGTCTAGGTGGACAAAGACTATACAGACCTCACCTCAGGGAGAAAGACCTTGGGGTGACCATAACACCGAGCACATCACCGGAGGCACACATCAACCAAATAACTGCTGCAGCATACGGGCGCCTGGCAAACCTGAGAATAGCGTTCCGATACCTTAATAAGGAATCGTTCAAGACACTGTACAGCTGTGTATGTTAGGCCCATACTGGAGTATGCAGCACCAGTCTGGAACCCACACCTGGTCAAGCACGTCAAGAAGTTAAAGAAAGTACAAAGGTTTGCAACAAGGCAAATCTCAGAGCTCAGGGGAATGTCGTACGAGGAAAGGTTGAGGGAAATCGGACTGACGACACTGGAGGACAGAAGGGTCAGGGAGACATGATAACGACATACAAGATACTGCAGGGAATAGACAAGGTGGACAGAGATAGGATGTTCCAGAGAGGGGACACAGGAACAAGGGGTCACAACTGGAAGCTGAAGACTCAGACGAGTCACAGGGACGTTAGGAAGTATTTCTTCAGTCATAGAGTTGTCAGCAAGTGGAATAGCCTAGCAAGTGAAGTAGTGGAGGCAGGAACCATACATAGTTTTAAGAAGAGGTATGACAAAGCTCAGGAAGCAGAGAGAGAGAGGACCCAGTAGCGATCAGTGAAGAGGCGGGGCCAGGAGCTGAGTCTCGACCCCTGCAACCACAATTAGGTGAGTACATTTAGGTGAGTACACACACACACACACACATACACATACATACACACACATACACACACACACACACACACACACACACACACACACACACACACGAGACTTCTGTTAACTAACAACTGTAAATAATAAAAAAAACTGAATGGTTAAAACTCTGTGTTCTTTTTTTCATATCTTCATCACATGCTCCATCTGCTCTCTCTCTCTCTCTTTCTTCTTCTTTCCCATCTTCTTTCTACTCTCACCTCTTTCCTCTCTTTTCTCTTCCTTGTTCCCTATTTTCTGTACCCTCTCTCCTTTTCACTCTCTCCCCTCTTCTTTCTTCCACTCTTCACCCTCACCCCTCTCCTCTCTCTCCATTTTCCCCTCTCATCTTAACTTTCAATTCCCCCCCCCTCTCTCTATTACTCTCTATTTTTCCACGTTCGCTTTTCCATCCTAGCATTCAACCCCCACCCCTTTCAACTTCCCTTCCCACACCTCTTCCTATGCGTCTCTTATTTTCTCCCCTCCCAACATTTTCACCCTTCCCCATCTCCCATTCCTCCCCTTCGCTTTTAACCGGTTACACCAACCGGTTAAATAATGAATATCCAATGAATATTTTTTGCGGATATTGGCCGGCAAGGGATGAGAAATACATGCATACATATACATACATCTATACATGTATGCACGCATACATACACGCAGAAAGGGACGCATACAAGTACATATATATTCACCAATACATATATCTGGATACATATAACAGTGTATACACTTATGTATATCCACATACATATGCATAAGCTCATACAAAATAGCATACACATGTATGCTATTTGTATGAGTAATGTAATCTATACACATCTTGTAACCAATTATACACATTTAACTAATTATGCTCAACATGTAACTAATTATACAAGGTATTTAACTAATTATACACGACGTATAACTAACTACACACAACATTTAACTAATTATACACGCCATTTAACTAATCATACAAGACATATAACTAATTATATAAGATATTTAACTAATTACACACAACATATAACTAATTGTACACTATATTGAACTAATTATACACATTATATAACTAATTATACACGATATATAATTAATTATACACGACATATAACTAATTATACACGACATTTAACTAATTATACACCACATATAACTAATTATACACGACATATAATTAATTAAACATGACATATAACTAATTATACACATTTAACTAATTATACACGATATTTAACTAATTATACACATTACGTAAGTAATTAACAAAATTCAGAGGTAAATACCATGAGAAATAATTCCCATGTATATATTAACATTAATTTAACATGATGGGAGCATTTTAGTTATTAAAGTTAACATTAACATGGTGTATTTTTAACTGAACAAGATGAGCTAACAATTAACATGTATTTTTTTTAACAGGAGAGAGAGAGAGAGAGAGAGAGAGAGAGAGAGAGAGAGAGAGAGAGAGAGAGAGAGAGAGAGAGAGAGAGAGAGAGAGAGAGAGAAAGAGAGAGTTAACTAATTTAACATGGTAGGTGTGTGAATATTTATAGAAAGAAAGAGAGAGGAGTTAAGAGAGAGATAAAAGAGAGAGAGGAGTTAAATTATGACAGCGGTTCATAATGGATTGTTGATGGATAGTGTTGATGAATTACCCAGTGTCTGAAGTGAGCTGGCTCTCTCTCTCTCTCTCTCTCTCTCTCTCTCTCTCTCTCTTTACCAGTGTCTGGAGTGAGCTGACTCACTCTCACACTCCCTTTGCCAGTGTCTGGAGTGAGCTGGCTCACTCTCACATTTTCTCTCTCTCTAACGTTCTCTTACTTTCTCTAACTTTTATTATGCTCCCACCATCAGATTTGCGAATGCCGACCCAGACCTCCAGAGTCTCTGAATATTACATGAAGAACCTTGGTAATCCCCATGGTGTGTGGGAGGGAGGGAAGAAGGGAGGGAAGAAGGGAGGGAAGAAGGGAGGGAAGAAGGGAGGGAAGAAGGGAGGGAAGAAGGGAGGGAAGAAGGGAGGGAAGAAGGGAGGGAAGAAGGGAGGGAAGAAGGGAGGGAAGAAGGGAGGGATGCAGTGAAGAGGAAATAGGGAGGTACGAAGGAAGGGGAGGATAGAAAGGTGAAAAGTGATCAGTCACCTTGATTATTCTTTCTTGACTCTCTCTCTCTCTCTCTCTCCCTTACACACACCAGCATCTGACTGTCAGGGAGTAGCTTAGCTTATTGTTTGTGTCCGTTTGTGTGTGTGTGTGTGTGTGTGTGTGTGTGTGTGTGTGTACTCACCTCTTTGTGGTTACAGAGGTCGAATTACAGCTCCTGGCTCCACCTCTTCGCTGGTCGCTACTTGGATCCACTCTCTCCCTGTTCCCTGAGCATGGCCGTATCTCTTGTGTGTGTGTGTGTATGTGTGTGTGTGTGTGTGCATTCACCGAGATATATTTGTGGAAGACGAGCCATAGCTCTTAACCCCATGTCTTCTAACTAGAGCCCTGCCATACCTATTCTTTCTTCTTTAGACAGACTCACATACACACATACACAAACACACACACACACACACATATACACACACACATACACACACACACACATTCATTGCAGCTGCAGAGATCACATGATACAGCCTAATGACCTGTTAATTACCCAGCTGCAGGCTGTGCAGGCTGTGCAGGCTGTGCAGGCTGTGCAGGCTGTGCAGGCTGTGCAGGCTGTGCAGGCTGTGCAGGCTGTGCAGGCTGTGCAGGCTGTGCAGGCTGTGCAGGCTGTGCAGGCTGTGCAGGCTGTGCAGGCTGTGCAGGCTGTGCAGGCTGCACCCTCGTTATTCATAAGTATCTTCAATTACTACAATTTTATTCGTTAATCACAAAAAATAGATGAGCTCAATGACCAGTGAAATATCACATCGACGCACATTACTGCAGCCCCTCAGAGCCTTGTTTAACCATGTATTGTGATGATCTGCGCTGTGTTGTGATGATTTGTTCAGTACTGTGATGATTTATGCTGTATTGTGATGATTTATGCTGTACTGTGATGATTTATGTTGTACTGTGATGATTTATGCTGTATTGTGATGATTTATGCTGTACTGTGATGATTTATGTTGTATTGTGATGATTTATGCTGTATTGTGATGATATATGTTGTATTGTGATGATTTATGTTGTATTGTGATGATTTATGTTGTACTGTGATGATTTATGTTGTATTGTGATGATTTATGCTGTATTGTGATGATTTATGCTGTATTGTGATGATATATGTTGTATTGTGATGATTTATGTTGTACTGTGATGATTTATGTTGTATTGTGATGATTTATGCTGTATTGTGATGATATATGTTGTATTGTGATGATTTATGTTGTACTGTGATGATTTATGTTGTACTGTGATGATTTATGCTGTATTGTGATGATTTATGCTGTACTGTGATGATTTATGCTGTATTGTGATGATTTATGCTGTATTGTGATGATTTATGCTGTATTGTGATGATATATGTTGTATTGTGATGATTTATGTTGTACTGTGATGATATATGTTGTACTGTGGTGATTTATGCTGTATTGTGATGATTTATGCTGTATTGTGATGATTTATGCTGTATTGTGATGATTTATGCTGTATTGTGATGATATATGTTGTACTGTGATGATTTATGCTGTATTGTGATGATTTATGCTGTATTGTGATGATATATGCTGTATTGTGATGATTTATGCTGTATTGTGATGATATATGTTGTACTGTGATGATTTATGTTGTATTGTGATGATTTATGCTGTATTGTGATGATATATGTTGTATTGTGATGATTTATGTTGTACTGTGATGATTTATGTTGTACTGTGATGATTTATGCTGTACTGTGATGATATATGTTGTATTGTGATGATATATGTTGTACTGTGATGATTTATGTTGTATTGTGATGATTTATGCTGTATTGTGATGATATATGTTGTATTGTGATGATTTATGCTGTATTGTGATGATATATGTTGTATTGTGATGATTTATGTTGTACTGTGATGATATATGCTGTACTGTGATGATTTATGTTGTATTGTGATGATTTATGCTGTATTGTGATGATATATGTTGTATTGTGATGATTTATGTTGTACTGTGATGATTTATGTTGTACTGTGATGATTTATGCTGTATTGTGATGATTTATGCTGTATTGTGATGATTTATGCTGTATTGTGATGATTTATGCTGTATTGTGATGATATATGTTGTATTGTGATGATTTATGTTGTACTGTGATGATATATGTTGTACTGTGATGATTTATGCTGTATTGTGATGATTTATGCTGTATTGTGATGATTTATGCTGTATTGTGATGATTTATGCTGTATTGTGATGATATATGTTGTACTGTGATGATTTATGCTGTATTGTGATGATTTATGCTGTATTGTGATGATTTATGCTGTATTGTGATGATTTAAGCTGTATTGTGATGATTTATGCTGTATTGTGATGATTTAAGCTGTACTGTGATGATTTATGTTGTATTGTGATGATTTATGCTGTACTGTGATGATTTATGTTGTATTGTGATGATTTATGCTGTATTGTGATGATTTATGCTGTACTGTGATGATTTATGTTGTATTGTGATGATTTATGTTGTATTGTGATGATTTATGCTGTACTGTGATGATATATGTTGTACTGTGATGATTTATGCTGTATTGTGATGATTTATGTTGTATTGTGATGATTTATGCTGTATTGTGATGATTTATGCTGTACTGTGATGATTTATGCTGTATTGTGATGATTTAAGCTGTACTGTGATGATTTATGTTGTATTGTGATGATTTATGCTGTACTGTGATGATTTATGCTGTATTGTGATGATTTAAGCTGTACTGTGATGATTTATGCTGTACTGTGAT
>NC_091309.1:6545386-6560386 GCF_038502225.1 Cherax quadricarinatus
TGATTCATTTAAGAGGATCGTCAGTTCCCTATGTCTGTTTTTTTTCCACTATAATCTACCTTGTCTATAATTACTATAACATTTGCTTTGTCTGTTCCGTAAGGTGAAGTCCAGGATCTTTCCTTAATTCAAGGTATAACTTAACAAATCTTGGACGACAACTGTGTTGTAGAGGTGTGAGTAAAGCTCACACCTCTACAACACAGTTGTCATCAAAGATTTGTTAAATTATACCATGAATTAAGGAAAGATCTTGGACTTCACCTTACGGAAGCAGACTAAGCAAATGCTATAGTAATTACGGAAAAGGCAAATTATAGGGAAGACCTAACCCAGATATTTGGGAGTGGACGTGTCAGCGGATGGGTCTATGAAAGATGAGGTGAATCATAGAATTGATGAGGGGAAAAGAGTGAGTGGTGCACTTAGGAGTCTGTGGAGACAAAGAACTTTGTCCTTGGAGGCAAAGAGGGGAATGTATGAGAGTATAGTTTTACCAACGCTCTTATATGGGTGTTGCAGCGAGGAGAAGGCTGGAGGCAGTAGAGATGTCATGTCTGAGGGCAATGTGTGGTGTGAATATAATGCAGAGAATTCGTAGTTTGGAAGTTAGGAGGAGGTGCGGGATTACCAAAACTGTTGTCCAGAGGGCTGAGGAAGGGTTGTTGAGGTGGTTCGGACATGTAGAGAGAATGGAGCGAAACAGAGTGACTTCAAGAGTGTATCAGTCTGTAGTGGAAGGAAGGCGGGGTAGGGGTCGGCCTAGGAAAGGTTGGAGGGAGGGGGTAAAGGAGGTTTTGTGTGCGAGGGGCTTGGACTTCAAGCAGGTATGCGTGAGCGTGTTTGATAGGAGTGAATGGAGACAAATGGTTTTTAATACTTGACGTGCTGTTGGAGTGTGAGCAAAGTAACATTTATGAAGGGGTTCAGGGAAACCGGCAGGCCGGACTTGAGTCCTGGAGATGGGAAGTACAGTGCCTGCACTCTGAAGGAGGGGTGTTAATGTTGCAGTTTAAAAACTGTAGTGTAAAGCACCCTTCTGGCAAGACAGTGATGGAGTGAATGATGGTGAAAGTTTTTCTTTTTCGGGCCACCCTGCCTTGGTGGGAATCGGCCAGTGTGATAATAAAAAAAATAATAAAAACCTAACAAATTATTAGATGTCAGGGGAACTGACGTGCCCTTTGAATTTAGTTTCCGAAGAAGAGTGAAGATCTACGTAACGCATACTAAGGCAGGAAGTATGCTTGTTCCCTTATACTTGCTTACTACTGTGAGGAGCACAGGCAGGGAGGAGAAGTGACAGCAGGGGGATGAGATAGGATAGTGAGAGTGAGGGGAATGCGGTGAGGGGTGAGGGGGCAGGACGTAAATGTGATGTAGATATGCCTCCTATCTTCTCACCATTTCGCATATTCCCCTTTCCACCCCACCTCACCTCATCCTCCCTTCCTCCCCTGCCTGCCCTTACCCTCGCCTCCTCCTTCTCCCTTTCCGTTCCCCTCACCCACTCCTCATCTCGGTCTCCGTGTAATAACGTGTTAAGCGACGACCCAAAATTTTATCGAGGACCAAATTGCCCTGATGGTGGTTGTGGTTGTGGTTGTGGTGGTGGTTGTGGTGGTGATTGTGGTGGTGATTGTGGTGGTGATTGTGGTGGTGGTTGTGGTTGTGTTGGTGATTGTGGTTGTGGTGGTGGTTGTGGTGGTGGTTGTGGTGGTGGTTGTGGTGGTGGTGACTGTTGTGGTGGTTGTGGTTGTGGTGGTGGTGACTGTGGTGGTGGCTGTGGTGGTGATTGTGGTGGTGATTGTGGTGGTGGTTGTGGTTGTGTTGGTGATTGTGGTTGTGGTGGTGGTTGTGGTGGTGGTTGTGGTGGTGGTGACTGTTGTGGTGGTTGTGGTTGTGGTGGTGGTGACTGTGGTGGTGGCTGTGGTGGTGGTGGTGACTGTGGTGGTGATTGTGGTGGTGGTTGTGGTTGTGGTGGTGGTGACTGTGGTGGTTGCTGTGGTGGTGGTGGTGGCTGTGGTGGTGGTGGTGACTGTGGTGGTGGTGGTGGTGGTGGTGGTGATGGTGGTGGTGACTGTGGTGGTGGTGGTGGTGGTGGTGGTGGTGGTGGTGGTGGTGGTGGTGGTGGTGGTAGTGGTTGTGGTGGTGACTGTGGTGGTGACTGTGGTGGTGACTGTGGTGGTGACTGTGGTGGTGGTTGTGGTTGTGGTGGTGGTGACTGGTGGTGGCTGTGGTGGTGGTGGTGACTGTGATGGTGGTTGTGGTGGTGACTGTGGTGGTGACTGTGGTGGTGACTGTGGTGGTTGTGGTGATGGTAGTGGTGGTAATCAAGTCAGAATGACAAGTTCGTTAATTATAACCTGGGCAATGACATCGCTAATGCTTTTAACATGTGGCATATATTAATATATTTTCTGACTCTATACGATAAGCCACTAAAATTCTCTCTCTCTCTCTCTGTCTCTCTCTCTCTCTCTCTCTCTCTCTTGCTCATACTCTCCCTCACACTTCAATTCTCTCCCAAAATAAAATAATCAACCTAAGCTCACACAAAAACAAATTATTATTTATCACCCTTAATTATATCGGGATTAAAATATTGCTTAATACCTTCAGAATTCTCTTAAAAAATTTCTCAAGGACTTGGCGACCTGTCTTAAAGAAGATTTATCTGCCAGTTCGTGTGCCTCGTCTTGGATTCTCAAGGATTTGTGCGGCTTAGCGTCTTATGTCGTGAGTGTTTGAGCATTTTCATCCTGGAGAAAATTCCAGCGATGTGGCGACATTGCTCGTCAAGAGTCCGTATGTCACTGTGTAGCCTCTGCCAGTCATCGCCTTGAGTGGTCGTGTTGTTGTGGCGTCAACACAACATGTAGTGGTTGGGTCGTGTTGTTGTGGCGTCAACACAACATGTAGTGGTTGGGTCGTGTTGTTGTGGCGTCAACACAACATGTAGTGGTTGGGTCGTGTTGTTGTGGCGTCAACACAACATGTAGTGGTTGGGTCGTGTTGTTGTGGCGTCAACACAATATGTAGTGGTTGGGTCGTGTAGACGTGGCATCAACACAAAATGTTGGGTCGTGCTGTTGTTGCATCAACACGTGAACAAATTTCACAAATAACATTAAAGTGTAATTGAATCCCAGTAGGAGGTCGAAATATACAGATCAATTAATCTCCAGAGTTTTAGTCACAATGTGGGTTATTTATTGGTATTAAATTTTAGTATTAAAATATAAATGTGATAAATGCTTATGTGTGTGTGTGTGTGTGTGTACTCACCTAGTTGTACTCACCTAGTTGAGGTTGCAGAGGTCGAGTCCAAGCTCCTGGCCCCGCCTCTTCACTGGTCGCTACTAGGTCACTCTCCCTGAACCGTGAGCTTTATCATACCTCTGCTTAAAGCTATGTATGGATCCTGCCTCCACTACATCGCTTCCCAAACTATTCCACTTCCTGACTACTCTGTGGCTGAAGAAATACTTCCTAACATCCCTTTGATTCATCTGTGTCTTCAATTTCCAAGTGCGTCCCCTTGTTACTGTATCCAATCTCTGGAACATCCTGTCTTTGTCCACCTTGTCAATTCCTCTCAGTATTTTGTATGTCGTTATCATGTCCCCCTATCTCTCCTGTCCTCCAGTGTCGTCAGGTTGATTTCCCTTAACCTCTCCTCGTAGGACATACCTCTAAGCTCTGGGACTAGTCTTGTTGCAAACCTTTGCACTTTCTCTAGTTTCTTTACGTGCTTGGCTAAGTGTGGGTTCCAAACTGGTGCCGCATACTCCAATATGGGCCTAACGTACACGGTGTACAGGGTCCTGAACGATTCCTTATTAAGACGTCGGAATGCTGTCCTGAGGTTTGCTAGGCGCCCATATGCTGCACCGTTATTTGGTTGATGTGCGCTTCAGGAGATGTGCCTGGTGTTATACTCACCCCAAGATCTTATTACTTGAGTGAGGTTTGTAGTCTCTGGCTCCCTAGACTGTACTCCGCCTGCGGTCTTCTTTGCCCTTCCCCAATCTTCATGACTTTGCACTTTGTGGGATTGAACTCCAGGAGCCAATTGCTGGACCAGGTCTGCAGCCTGTCCAGATCCATTTGTAGTTCTGCCTGGTCTTCGATCGAGTGAATTCTTATCATCAACTTCACGTACCGTGACTCGCTGCTGTCTTCCTGGCAAGTATTCTCTGATCCATTGTAGTGCCTTCCCTGTTATCCCTGCTTGGTCCTCCAGTTTTTGCACTAATCTCTTGTGTGGAACTGTGTCAAACGCCTTCTTGCAGTCCAAGAATATGCAATCCACCCACCCCTCTCTCTCTCTTGTCTTACTGCTGTCACCATGTCATAGAACTCCAGTAGGTTTGTGACACAGGATTTCCCGTCCCTGAAACCATGTTGGCTGCTGTTGATGAGATCATTCCTTTCTAGGTGTCCCACCACTCTTCTGATAATCTTCTCCATGATTTTGCATACTATACATGTCAGTGACACTGGTCTGTAGTTTAGTGCTTCATGTCTGTCTCCTTTTTCAAAGACTGGGACTACATTTGCTATCTTCCATACCTCAGGCAATCTCCGTTTCGAAGATGTATTGATTATTGTTGTTAGGGGTACACATAGCGCCTCTGCTCCCTCTCTTAGGACCCATGGGGAGATGTTATCTCGCCCCATTGCCTTTGAGGTATCTAGCTCACTCAGAAGCCTCTTCACTTCTTCCTCGGTTGTGTGCACTGTGTCCAGCACTGGTTGGTGTGCACCACCTCTCCGTCTTTTTGGAGCCCCTTCTGTCTCCTCTGTGAGCACTTCTTTGAATCTCTTGTTGAGTTCCTCACATACTTCACTTAGCCTGATTACCTGGTCCTTGACTGTTGTTTTCCTCCTGATGTGGCTGTATAACAGCTTCGGGTCAGATTTGGCTTTCGCTGCTATGTTGTTTTCATATTGTCTTTGGGCCTCCCTTCTTATTTGTGCATATTCGTTTCTGGCTCTACGACTGCTCTCCTTATTCTCCTGGGTCCTTTGCCTTCTATATTTCTTCCATTCCCTAGCACACCTGGTTTTTTCCCCCCTGCACCTTTGGGTGAACCATGGGCTCGTCCTGGCTTTTTCATTATTCCTGTTACCGTTGGGTACAAACCTCTCCTCAGCCTTCTTGCACAATGTTGCTACATATTCCATCATCTCATTAACTGGCTTCCCTGCCAGTTCTCTGTCCCACTGAACCCCGTTCAGGAAGTTCCTCATTCCCGTGTAGTCCCCTTTCTTGTAGTTTGGCTTCATTCGTCCTGGCCTTCCTGCTTCCCCCTCCACTTGTAGCTCTACTGTGTATTCGAAGCTTAAAACCACATGATCGCTGGCCCCAAGGGGTCTTTCATATGTGATGTCCTCAATATATGCACTACTCAAGGTGAATACTAAGTCCAGTCTTGCTGGTTCATCCTCTCCTCTCTCTCTTGTAGTGTCCCTTACGTGTTGGTACATGAAGTTTTCCAGTACCACCTCCATCATCTTAGCCCTCCATGTATCTTGGCCCCCATGTGGCTTCAACTTCTCCCAGTCGATCTAATTGTGGTTAAAGTCACCCATGATCAGGAGCTTTGCCCTGCATGCATGAGCTCTTCTGGCCACTGCAGTCAGTGTGTCAACCATCGCTCTATTGCTCTCGTCATACTCTTGCCTTGGCTGTGTGTGTGTGTGTGTGTGTGTGTGTGTGTGTGTGTGTGTGTGTGTGTGTGTGTGTGTGTGTGTGTGTGTGTGTGTGTGTGTCTGTGTGTGTGTGTGTGTGTGTGTGTGTGTGTTTCACAGTTATTTTCACTACAAAAAAATTCAATATAACTAGAAAAACCGTCGTAATATCCACTTTTTATATATACTATTTCTATTTTTTCTGGGCAATATGTGAAGCATTTCAAATAAATTGAAATTTTTACCCAGGAGAAAAAAAAGTGGAGAAAGTTGTGCAAAATATGATTTGTTGAGTAAGTTTTCCCAGAGTGGCGATTGTGGTAGTACCAGTGGTGGTGGTGATTGTGGTAGTACCAGTGGTGGTGGTGATTGTGGTAGTACCAGTGGTGGTGGTGATTGTGGTAGTACCAGTGGTGGTGGTGATTGTGGTAGTACCAGTGGTGGTGGTGATTGTGATAGTACCAGTGGTGGTGGTGATTGTGGTAGTACCAGTGGTGGTGGTGATTGTGGTAGTACCAGTGGTGGTGGTGATTGTGATAGTACCAGTGGTGGTGGTGATTGTGGTAGTACCAGTGGTGGTGGTGATTGTGATAGTACCAGTGGTGGTGGTGATTGTGGTAGTACCAGTGGTGGTGGCGATTGTGGTAGTACCAGTGGTGGTGGCGATTGTGGTAGTACCAGTGGTGGTGGTGATTGTGATAGTACCAGTGGTGGTGGTGATTGTGGTAGTACCAGTGGTGGTGGCGATTGTGGTAGTACCAGTGGTGGTGGTGATTGTGGTAGTACCAGTGGTGGTGGCGATTGTGGTAGTACCAGTGGTGGTGGTGATTGTGGTAGTACCAGTGGTGGTGGTGATTGTGGTAGTACCAGTGGTGGTGGTGATTGTGGTAGTACCAGTGGTGGTGGTGATTGTGGTAGTACCAGTGGTGGTGGTGATTGTGGTAGTACCAGTGGTGGTGGCGATTGTGGTAGTACCAGTGGTGGTGGTGATTGTGGTAGTACCAGTGGTGGTGGTGATTGTGGTAGTACCAGTGGTGGTGGTGATTGTGGTAGTACCAGTGGTGGTGGTGATTGTGGTAGTACCAGTGGTGGTGGTGATTGTGGTAGTACCAGTGGTGGTGGTGATTGTGGTAGTACCAGTGGTGGTGGTGATTGTGGTAGTACCAGTGGTGGTGGTGATTGTGGTAGTACCAGTGGTGGTGGTGATTGTGGTAGTACCAGTGGTGGTGGCGATTGTGGTAGTACCAGTGGTGGTGGCGATTGTGGTAGTACCAGTGGTGGTGGTGATTGTGGTAGTACCAGTGGTGGTGGTGATTGTGGTAGTACCAGTGGTGGTGGTGATTGTGGTAGTACCAGTGGTGGTGGTGATTGTGGTAGTACCAGTGGTGGTGGTGATTGTGGTAGTACCAGTGGTGGTGGTGATTGTGGTAGTACCAGTGGTGGTGGCGATTGTGGTAGTACCAGTGGTGGTGGTGATTGTGGTAGTACCAGTGGTGGTGGTGATTGTGGTAGTACCAGTGGTGGTGGCGATTGTGGTAATACCAGTGGTGGTGGTGATTGTGGTAGTACCAGTGGTGGTGGCGATTGTGGTAGTACCAGTGGTGGTGGTGATTGTGGTAGTACCAGTGGTGGTGGCGATTGTGGTAGTACCAGTGGTGGTGGCGATTGTGGTAGTACCAGTGGTGGTGGCGATTGTGGTAGTACCAGTGGTGGTGGTGATTGTGGTAGTACCAGTGGTGGTGGTGATTGTGGTAGTACCAGTGGTGGTGGTGATTGTGGTAGTACCAGTGGTGGTGGTGATTGTGGTAGTACCAGTGGTGGTGGTGATTGTGGTAGTACCAGTGGTGGTGGTGATTGTGGTAGTACCAGTGGTGGTGGTGATTGTGGTAGTACCAGTGGTGGTGGTGATTGTGGTAGTACCAGTGGTGGTGGTGATTGTGGTAGTACCAGTGGTGGTGGTGATTGTGGTAGTACCAGTGGTGGTGGTGATTGTGGTAGTACCAGTGGTGGTGGTGATTGTGGTAGTACCAGTGGTGGTAGTGATTGTGGTAGTACCAGTAGTGGTGGTGATTGTGGTAGTACCAGTGGTGGTGGCGATTGTGGTAGTACCAGTGGTGGTGGTGATTGTGGTAGTACCAGCTGTGGTGGTGATTGTGGTAGTATCAGTGGTGGCTGTGATTGTGGTAGTCCAGGGGTGGTGGTGATTGTGGTAGTACCAGTGGTGGTGGTGATTGTGGTAGTACCAGTGGTGGTGGTGATTGTGGTAGTACCAGTGGTGGTGGTGATTGTGGTAGTACCAGTGGTGGTAGCGATTGTGGTAGTACCAGTGGTGGTGGTGATTGTGGTAGTATCAGTGGTGGTGGTGATTGTGGTAGTACCAGTGGTGGTGGTGATTGTGGTAGTACCAGCGGTGGTGGCGATTGTGGTAGTACCAGTTGTGGTGGTGATTGTGGTAGTACCAGCCGTGGTGGTGATTGTGGTAGTACCAGTGGTGGTGGCGATTGTGGTAGTACCAGTGGTGGTGGTGATTGTGGTAGTACCAGTGGTGGTGGTGATTGTGGTAGTACCAGTGGTGGTGGTGATTGTGGTAGTACCAGTGGTGGTGGTGATTGTGGTAGTACCAGTGATGGTGGTGATTGTGGTAGTACCAGTGGTGGTGGTGATTGTGGTAGTACCAGCTGTGGTGGTGATTGTGGTAGTACCAATGGTGGTGGTGATTGTGGTAGTACCAGTGGTGGTGGTGATTGTGGTAGTACCAGTGGAGGTGGTGATTGTGGTAGTACCAGTGGTGGTGGTGGTGATTGTGGTAGTACCAGTGGTGGTGGTGGTGATTTTGGTAGTACCAGTGGTGGTGGCGATTGTGGTAGTACCAGTGGTGGTGGTGATTGTGGTAGTACCAGTGGTGGTGGTGATTGTGGTAGTACCAGTGGTGGTGGTGATTGTTGTAGTACCAGTGGTGGTGGTGATTGTGGTAGTACCAGTGGTGGTGGTGATTGTGGTAGTACCAGTTGTGGTGGCGATTGTGGTAGTACCAGTGGTGGTGGTGATTGTGGTAGTACCAGTGGTGGTGGTGATTGTGGTAGTACCAGCGGTGGTGGTGATTGTGGTAGTACCAGTGGTGGTGGTGATTGTGGTAGTACCAGTGGTGGTGGTGATTGTGGTAGTACCAGTGGTGGTGGTGATTGGGGTAGTACCAGCGGTGGAGGTGATTGTGGTAGTACCAGTGGTGGTGGTGGTGGTGACTGTGGTAGTACCAGTGGTGGTGGCGATTGTGGTAGTACCAGTGGTGGTGGTGATTGTGGTAGTACCAGTGGTGGTGGTGATTGTGGTAGTACCAGTGGTGGTGGTGATTGTGGTAGTACCAGTGGTGGTGGTGATTGTGGTAGTACCAGCGGTGGTGTTGATTGTGGTAGTACCAGTGGTGGTGGTGATTGTGGTAGTACCAGTTGAGGTTGTGAGTGTGGTAGTACCAGTGGTGGTTGTGATTGTGGTAGTACCAGTGGTGGTGGTGATTGTGGCTGTACCAGTGGTGGTGGTGATTGTGGTAGCACCAGTGGTGGTGGTGGTTGTCGTAGTACCAGTGGTGGTGGTGATTGTGGTAGTTCCAGTGGTAGTGGTGATTGTGGTAGTACCAGTGGTGGTGGTGATTGTGGTAGTACCAGTGGTGGTGGTGATTGTGATATTACCACTGGTGGTGGTGATTGTGGTAGTACCAGTGGTGGTGGTGACTGTGGTAGTGCCAGCGGTGGTAGTACCACTGGTGGTGGTGATTGCGGTAGTACCAGTGGGGGTCGTGATTGTGGTAGTACTAGTGGTGGTGGTGGTTGTGGTAGTACCAGTGGTGGTGGTGATTGTGGTAGTACCAGTGATGGTGGTGTTTGTGGTAGTACCAGTGGTTGTGGCACTACCAGTGGTGGTAGTGGTTGCCCTAGTACCAGTAGTTGTGGTACTACCAGTGGTGGTGGTGGTGGTTGTCGTTATGGTAGCTGTAGGAATTGTGGTGATGGTGGTAATGTTCTTAATGATGTTGCCTATAATAACAGGAGTGGTGGTAGCAGTAATAGTGATGGTAGTAGTAGTAGTGGTGGTAGTAGTAGTGGTGGTAGTAACAGTGGTAGTAGTAGTAGTGGTGGCTGTTGTAGTACTGGGAGATACTAGTAGTAATAATAGCATTAGCAGCAGCAGTAGTAGCATAAGTAGTAATTGTAATAACAACAGTGCTACTAGCAGCAGCAATAGTAATAGTAGTAGAAACAGTAATAGAAGTAGAATTTCTAGTAGTAGTAATAACAGTTTTAGTGATAGTAATAATAATAGTATTGGAAGTAGCCGTGGTAATAGTAGTCGTAGTATCAGTAATAGTAAATCTAGTAGTAGTAGCCATAATAGTAGTCGCAGCCGTCGTAGTACTGGTAGTAGTAGTAGTAGTAGTGGAAGCGGTTGTAGTAGTCAAAAAAGAAAACTTCAATTTTACAGGTTTTCCCTTAAATCACTATTCTCATTTATGATGCAACACGCTGCTACTTGAGCCATTATTGTTGCTCCCAGCTGTGCCAGGAGGAGGAGGAGGAGGAGGAGGAGGAAGAAGAAGATGAGAAGAAGGAGAGAAACCTTCCAATGCTCTGCTGAGGTCACATCTTGGCCAGATGTGACCTGAACTGGAACCATAGATAGGAGTTAATTTACCCAGCTGATTGCTCTCTCTCTCTCTGCATCCATGACAACCAGGACGACTTGCACTGTTGCCATGGTTACGAAAGTATGTATCCATAACACTCAACAGCAGTAAGATCAGGGCAGTTTCCATGGCAACCAAAGATAAGCTAGAATTGAAAGCATCTCAGTGATATACACTGTTACTATGGCAACTAGCTAGAGGTAGCAGCATCTCAGTGATATACACTATTGTTATGGCAACTTGCAAGAGGCGGCAGCATCATCTCTACGATATGTACAGTTGCTATGGCAACTAAAGATGATGGAACTACCACTGGGAAAGCTCAGGTCTTGTGAAAAGCTGGTTCGATGACACAGTCATCAAGACGGTTCCATGATACAGTCATCAAGACGGTTTCCTGACAGTCATCAAGATAGTTCCATGACACAGTCATCAAGACGGTTCCCTGACAGTCATCAAGACGGTTCCATGACACAGTCATCAAGGCAGTTCCATGACAGTCATCAAGACGATTCCATGACACAGCCATCAAGATGGTTCCCTGACAGTCATCAAGACGGTTCCATGACACAGTCATCAAGACGGTTCCATGACAGTCAAGACGGTTCCATGACAGTCATCAAGACGGTTCCATAACAGTCATCAAGACGGTTCCATGATACAGTCATCAAGACGGTTCCATGACACAGTCATCAAGGCAGTTCCATGACAGTCATCAAGACGGTTCCATGACAGTAATCAAGACGGTTCCATGACACAATCATCAAGACGGTTCCATGACAGTCATCAAGACGGCTCCATGACAGTCATCAAGACGGTTCCATGACACAGTCATCAAGACGGTTCCATGACAGTCAAGACGGTTCCATGACAGTCATCAAGACGGTTCCATAACAGTCATCAAGACGGTTCCATGATACAGTCATCAAGACGGTTCCATGACACAGTCATCAAGGCAGTTCCATGACAGTCATCAAGACGGTTCCATGACAGTAATCAAGACGGTTCCATGACACAATCATCAAGACGGTTCCATGACAGTCATCAAGACGGTTCCATGACAGTCATCAAGACGGTTCCATGACACAATCATCAAGACGGTTCCATGACACAGTCATCAAGGCAATTCCATGACAGTCATCAAGACGGTTCCATGACACAATCATCAAGACGGTTCCATGACACAGTCATCAAGGCAGTTCCATGACAGTCATCAAGACGGTTCCGTAACACAGTCATCAAGACGGTTCCATGACACAATCATCAAGACGGTTTCATGGCACAATCATCAAAATGGTTCCGTGACACAGTCATCAAGACGGTTCCCTGACAGTCATCAAGACGGTTCCATGACAGAGTCATCAAGACGGTTCCATGACACAATCATCAAGACGGTTTCATGGCACAATCATCAAAATGGTTCCAAGACACGGTCATCAAGACGGTTCCATGACAGAGTCATCAAGACGGTTCCATGACACAATCATCAAGACGGTTCCATGACACAATCATCAAGACGGTTCCATGACACAGTCATCAAGACGGCTCCATGACAGTCATCAAGACGGTTTCATGACAGTCATCAAGACAGTTCCATGACACAGTCATCAAGACGGTTTCATGGCACAGTCATCAAGATGGTTCCATGACATTCATCAAGCTGGTTCTATGACACAGTCATCAAGACGGTTCCATGACACACTCATCAAGATGGTTCCATGACACTCATCAAGCCGGTTCCATGACAGTCATCAAGACGGTTCCATGACAGTCATCAAGACGGTTTCATGACAGTCATCAAGACGGTTACATGACAGTCATCAAGACGGTTCCATGACACAGTCATCAAGATGGTTCTATGACAGTCATCAAGACGGTTTCATGATACAGTCATCAAGACGGTTCCATGACACAGTCATCAAGATGGTTCTATGACAGTCATCAAGACGGTTTCATGATACAGTCATCAAGACGGTTCCATGACAGTCATCAAGCCGGTTCCATGACAGTCATCAAGACGGTTCCATGACAGTCATCAAGACGGTTTCATGACACAGTCATCAAGATGGTTCCATGACAGTCATCAAGCCGGTTCCATGACAGTCATCAAGACGGTTCCATGACAGTCATCAAGACGGTTTCATGACAGTCATCAAGACGGTTCCATGACAGTCATCAAGACGGTTTCATGATACAGTCATCAAGACGGTTCCATGACACAGTCATCAAGATGGTTCTATGACAGTCATCAAGACGGTTCCATGACACAGTCATCAAGATGGTTCTATGACAGTCATCAAGACGGTTTCATGATACAGTCATCAAGACGGTTCCATGACATAGTCATCAAGATGGTTCTATGACAGTCATCAAGACGGTTTCATGATACAGTCATCAAGACGGTTCCATGACAGTCATCAAGCTGGTTTCATGATTCAGTCATCAAGATAGTTCCATGACACAGTCATCAAGACGGCTCCATGACAGTCATCAAGACGGTTTCATGACAGTCATCAAGACAGTTCCATGACACAGTCATCAAGACGGTTTCATGGCACAGTCATCAAGATGGTTCCATGACATTCATCAAGCTGGTTCTATGACACAGTCATCAAGACGGTTCCATGACACACTCATCAAGATGGTTCCATGACAGTCATCAAGACGGTTCCATGACAGTCATCAAGACGGTTTCATGACAGTCATCAAGACGGTTCCATGACAGTCATCAAGACGGTTCCATGACACAGTCATCAAGATGGTTCTATGACAGTCATCAAGACGGTTTCATGATACAGTCATCAAGACGGTTCCATGACATTCATCAAGCTGGTTCTATGACACAGTCATCAAGACGGTTCCATGACACACTCATCAAGATGGTTCCATGACAGTCATCAAGACGGTTCCATGACAGTCATCAAGACGGTTTCATGACAGTCATCAAGACGGTTCCATGACAGTCATCAAGACGGTTCCATGACACAGTCATCAAGATGGTTCTATGACAGTCATCAATACGGTTTCATGATACAGTCATCAAGACGGTTCCATGACACAGTCATCAAGATGGTTCCATGACAGTCATCAAGACGGTTCCATGACACAGTCATCAAGACGGTTCCATGACACAGTCATCAAGATGGTTTCATGACACAGTCATCAAGATAGTTCCATGACACAGTCATCAAGATAGTTCCATGACACAGTCATCAAGATAATTCCATGGCACAAAGATAGTCAAAATCTTTCTCCTCACTGTGTAAAGGATAGTTAATAGTAACAGCCTATTAATTATTTATTATTATTATTATTATTATTATTATTATTATTATTATTATTATTATTATTATTATTATTATTATTATTATTATTATTATTATTATTATTATTATTATTATTAATTATTATTATAGATATTTATGAGTAATGTTATTCATATATATTAAATTTTTCTTTGCTTTTATTTCACGGTAATTAGCTCCGACTTTTGTTGACACGACCAAATACTGACAACAAAGGAGATTATTAAAAGAAATTAGAAAACCTTCATTAATTAGGACTCAATTAAAGAGAATAAATTCATTTTCATTCTCATAAACTACGGAAAACTCTGCTAATTAGATTAAAACTAATTTTTGTTTTAGAATTCAGCTAATAATGTAAAAGAAGCGAAAAAAAGATAAATTTAATAAATTTCGATAAAGGAACGAAGAAAAATATTTATATAGCCTGAGATTTTTTTTCTGTGTTATAAATTCGATGTGGACGACGCATGTAAGTCTTGTAAATATTTTTGCCTGGTACTGTCAGTCAGGTATCAGGGTATTTTGTAAATGACGATATTATACTGGTTGATATATTCAAATTATACCACGTATATTGTTACAGTGTATTTAGTATGTACAAAAAAAATTAAAAAAGTCAGAATACCGTGGGTTGGTAGAGTTGACCAGAGTTTGACGTCTCTCCTGTGTAATGTGATGATGCTCATGGCGGACGAATCATCATTATACAAAGAACCACGACCCATGACTCACTACCATTACCACCTCCATTTACTTCATCACCAACATCACCTCTACCATTATCATTATCTCCATCATCATCTCTACCGACAAAGCCTCTGTCTAGTGTCGATATTTTATCAAGAGAATACAAGCAAGAACAAAAGTTACCTAGTTTTTATGATACATAATATTTACAAATTCGTTCGTTTTGAAAATCCTCCTACTCAAGAATTCCACAATTCACTATTGGATTCGTGGAGCCTCCAGCTGTTGCCTCAATCACGTTATTAAATGTTTACCTTTACGACACAGTGAAATCTCATTTCGTGGCCAGAAGTGTGGTGTGTGTTGTCTCATTACCGTAACTCCGGCGTGGTGTCGGCTCTGCCTATAACAAACGTGATTGGGGCAGCAGCTGCAACATCCATAAACTCAGTTAATTGTACAATTCCTGTTTGGAGAGACTTTTAACACGCGTCCCAGCATATCCAAATTTCAGTATTCATTTATATATACATACATATATATATATATATATATATATATATATATATATATATATATATATATATATATATATATATATATATATATATATATATATATATATATATA
>NC_091309.1:6565386-6570386 GCF_038502225.1 Cherax quadricarinatus
AGAAAATGGAAGGAATAGATGAGACAGGAGAAAGAGACTACATAGCAGGTACACTTCAGTCTGGGGAACACAAAGTGGTCATTGCAGTGATGTATAATCCACCACAGAACTGCAGGAGGCCAAGAGAGGAATATGAAGAGAGCAACAGAGCAATGGTGGACACACTTGCTGAGGTGGCAAGAAGAGCTCACTCCAGCAGAGCAAAGTTGCTGGTTATGGGGGATTTCAACCACAGGGAGATTGACTGGGAAAACCTGGAGCCACATGGGGGTCCCGAAACATGGAGAGCCAGGATGTTGGACGTGGTGCTGGAAAACCTCATGCACCAACATGTTAAGGACACTACCAGAGTGAGAGGGGAGGATGAACCAGCAAGATTGGACCTTGTGTTCACCCTGGGCAGCTCAGACATTGAGGACATCAAGTATGAGAGTCCCCTAGGAGCTAGCGACCACGTGGTTCTGTGCTTTGAATACATAGTAGAGCTGCAAGTGGAGAGAATAACAGGAGTAGAATGGGAAAAGCCTGACTATAAAAGAGGGGACTACATAGGGTTGAAGAACTTCCTGCGGGAGGTCCAGTGGGACAGAGAACTGGCAGGAAAGCCAGTAAATGAAATGATGGAATATGTAGCAACAAAATGCAAGGAGGCAGTGGAAAGGTTCATTCCCAAGGGCAACAGTAACAACGGGAAGACCAGAACAAGCCCCTGGTTTACCCGACGGTGTAAGGAGGCAAAAACAAAGTGCAATAGAGAATGGAAAAAGTACAGAAGGCAGAGAACACACGAAAATAGGGAGATCAGTCGCAGAGCCAGGAACGAGTACGCACAGGTAAGGAGGGAGGCCCAGCGACAGTATGAAAATGACATAGCATCGAGAATCAAGACTGACCCGAAACTGTTGTATAGCCACATCAGGAGGAAGACAACAGTCAAAGACCAGGTGATCAGATTAAGGACAGAAGGTGGAGAACTCACAAGAAATGATCAGGAGGTATGTGAGGAGCTGAACAGGAGATTTAAGGAAGTTTTTACAGTAGAGACAGGAAGGGCTGTGGGAAGACAGCACAGAAGGGAACATCAAGAGGGAATATACCAACAAGTGTTGGATGACATACGAACAACTGAGGAGGAGGTGAAGAAGCTCTTAAGTGACCTTGACACCTCAAAGGCGATGGGACCGGACAACATCTCCCCATGGGTCCTTAGAGAAGGAGCAGAGATGCTGTGTGTGCCTCTAACCACAATCTTCAACACATCCCTTGAAACTGGGCAACTACCTGAGAAATGGAAGACAGCTAATGTAGTCCCCATATTTAAGAAAGGAAACAGAAACGAGGCACTAAACTACAGACCTGTGTCTCTGACATGTATTGTGTGCAAAGTCATGGAGAAGATTATCAGGAGGAGAGTGGTCGAACACCTGGAAAGGAACAAGATTATAAATGAAAACCAGCATGGGTTCATGGAAGGCAAATCTTGTATCACAAACCTCCTGGAGTTTTATGACAAGGTAACAGAAGTAAGACACGAGAGAGAGGGTTGGGTAGATTGCATTTTCCTAGACTGCAGGAAGGCCTTTGACACAGTTCCCCACAAGAGATTAGTGCAGAAGCTGGAGGATCAGGCACACGTAAAAGGAAGGGCACTGCAATGGATAAGGGAATACCTGACAGGGAGGCAGCAACGAGTCATGGTACGTGAAGAGGTATCACAGTGGGCGCCTGTTACGAGCGGGGTCCCACAGGGGTCAGTTCTAGGACCAGTGCTATTTTTGATATATGTGAACGACATGATGGAAGGAATAGACTCTGAAGTGTCCCTGTTCGCAGATGACGTGAAGTTGATGAGAAGAATTAAATCGGACGAGGATGAGGCAGGACTGCAAAGAGACCTGGAGAGGCTGGACATGTGGTCCAGTAACTGGCTCCTCGAATTCAATCCAGCCAAATGCAAAGTCATGAAGATTGGGGAGGGGCAAAGAAGACCGCAGACAGAATATAGGCTAGGTGGACAAAGACTACAGACCTCACTCAGGGAGAAAGACCTTGGGGTGACCATAACACCGAGCACATCACCGGAGGCACACATCAACCAAATAACCGCTGCAGCATACGGGCGCCTGGCAAACCTGAGAATAGCGTTCCGATACCTTAATAAGGAATCGTTCAAGACACTGTACACTGTGTATGTTAGACCCATACTGGAGTATGCAGCACCAGTCTGGAACCCACACCTGGTCAAGCACGTCAAGAAGTTAGAGAAAGTACAAAGGTTTGCAACAAGGCTAGTCCCAGAGCTCAAGGGAATGTCGTACGAGGAAAGGTTAAGGGAAATCGGACTGACGACACTGGAGGACAGAAGGGTCAGGGGAGACATGATAACGACATACAAGATACTGCGGGGAATAGACAAGGTGGACAGAGATAGGATGTTCCAGAGAGGGGACACAGGGACAAGGGGTCACAACTGGAAGCTGAAGACTCAGACGAGTCACAGGGACGTTAGGAAGTATTTCTTCAGTCATAGAGTTGTAAGCAAGTGGAATAGCCTAGCAAGTGAAGTAGTGGAGGCAGGAACCATACATAGTTTTAAGAAGAGGTATGACAAAGCTCAGGAAGCAGAGAGAGAGAGGATCCAGTAGCGATCAGTGAAGAGGCGGGGCCAGGAGCTGAGTCTCGACCCCTGCAACCACAATTAGGTGAGTACAATTAGGTGAGTACACACACACATACACACACACACACACACACACACACACACACACACACACACACACACACACACACACACACACACACACACACACACACACACACACACACACACACACACACACACACACAGAGCTGTGACTCGACCTCTACAACACCTACACATAGGTGAGTACACACACACACACACACACGATACCTTGATCCCATTTCTGATTACCTTTTCAAAATTAATATCGCCGGAAAATATTATCAAAAATGTTTTCCCTCTGTGAAAGGGACCATTTCTTTCTGGGAGGGACCATTACTTTCTGCCAGGAACCATTACTTAAAGTAGCGCAGCTACACCTCACTAGCCTGTGAATACTCGGCTTGGCTCACCAACTCGGCTGGATACGCTAAAAGCGAAAATGCTTGGGGATGGGGGCATTGTATAACATCTGCTATCTTTAAAATAATAAAATGAAAGAAAGATATGTAAAAAAATAATTAAGAATATATATATATATATATATATATATATATATATATATATATATATATATATATATATATATATATATATATATATATATATATATATATATATATATATATATATATATATATATAGTATATATATATATATGTAAAACTGGTCAATTAGCAAGAACTCATTTAAAATTAAGTCCTTTCTAAAATTTTCTCTTATACGTTTAAAGATATATTTTTTCATTAATGTTAATGTAAAATTTTTTAATTTTGCTCCAAAATAATCTTAGAAAACTTACCTAATCTTATTATAACAAGAACAATTTATTTTAGCCTAACCCAACTAAATATAATTTAGATTTGTTTACAAAAATTTAATACAAAACAAACACAGTGAAATATATATTTTTCGTTAGGTTCAGAATGATTTTGGCGAAATTATTGCATACACAAATTTTCGCTTGTCCTATATGGCAAGATGAGCGTTGCTATTTAAGCCAAGATCGCAAGTTCTGCCTATATATATATATATATATATATATATATATATATATATATATATATATATATATATATATATATATATATATATATATATATATATATATATATATATATATATATATATATATATATATATATATATATATATATATATATATAGATATATATATATACAAGGAATTCGCAAGAGCAGGCGAAATATACACAATCACTGATCTCTGGCTGAAGGAGACTCGAACCTACGAACCTTGGAACAAGGTACGCAGTGCTTTACCAATCTCCCCACACTCGACAATACCTTGGAGTCCAGCTTGCGCTAGACTTTGATCCAAGGCAGCCAGCTTTCAGGGAGAAGGCTTACAGCTTTTCATTTCATCTCCTGCATGCATCAGCCTTACTAGATCAAAGTCTAGCGCAAGCTGGACTCCAAGGTATTGGTCCAGTGTGGGTAGATTGGTAAAGCACTGAGTACCTTTTCCAAGGTTCGTAGGTTCGAGTCTCCTTCGGCCAGAGATCAGTGTTTGTATATATACATATATATATATATATATATATATATATATATATATATATATATATATATATATATATATATATGACGACTGGCACAACGCCATTATAATGATTTGTCTCATTACTATTAAATAAAATAATGATTGTGTTGTTAAGTTTCAAGACAACCAGTGTTTTATTTTCAACAAAACATTTTCTTGCCTGGTGAGAGCGGGTCTCCGCCCCCCGCCGGCCCCCCTTTTCCTAAAATGAATTACAAATGTCATCAATTTGTTCTCTTGTTTTTATTTTGACAAAAACAAAAAAAATTGACAAATTCATTAATTCCACACGACGGTGAATTGTTGGAGCAAATTAGTTGGTGGAGTTGATGGTTCTCTCTCTACCTCACTCACTCTATCAATCTACCTTACTCTCGCTCACATTTCCTCTCTACCTCGCTCTACTTCTCTCTGCCTCTCTATCTCATGTTACCTCTCTAACTTGCTCACCCACATTCTACCTTACTCTTTCTCACTTCTTCTCTATTTCACTCCTATTCCTCACTTTCCCCCCTCAATCTACCCCTCAAGTTTTCTCTACCCATCACTCTCACTATACCCCTCTCCCTGTCGAGCACCCTTCATCACTTTCCCCATTTCCATGTCTCTCATTCTCCCCTTCCCCATCCCTCTCCCTATCTCCGTTTATCACTCCCCTTTATCTCTCATGTGCTTCTCACTCTCCCCTCTCCCAGTCTATCTCTCCCCTCTCCATCACTCATCTTTCCTTCCCTCACTCTCTCCCCCTCTCCCTGT
>NC_091309.1:6582886-6597886 GCF_038502225.1 Cherax quadricarinatus
TGTCTTTGTTATCAACACTGTCTTTGTCATCAACCTTCTTTGTTATCATCACTGTCTTTGTCATCAACACTGTCTCTGTTATTAACACTGTCTTTGTTATTAACACTGTCTTTGTTATCAACACTGTCTTTGTTATTAACACTGTCTTTGTTATCAACACTGTCTTTGTTATTAACACTGTCTTTGTTATCAACACTGTCTTTGTTATTAACACTGTCTTTGTTATCAACACTGTCTCTGTTATTAACACTGTCTTTGTTATCAACACTGTCTTTGTTATTAACACTGTCTTTGTTATCAACACTGTCTCTGTTATTAACACTGTCTTTGTTATTAACACTGTCTTTGTTATCAACACTGTCTTTGTTATCAACACTGCCTTTGTTATCAACACTGTCTTTGTTATCAACACTGTCTTTGTTATTAACGCTGTCTTTGTTATCAACACTGTCTTTGTTATTAGCACTGTCTTTGTTATCAACACTGTCTTTGTTATTAACACTGTCTTTGTTATCAACCTGTCTTTGTTATCAACCTGTCTTTGTTATCAACACTGTCTCTGTTATTAACACTGTCTTTGTTATTAACACTGTCTTTGTTATCAACACTGTCTTTGTTATCAACACTGCCTTTGTTATCAACACTGTCTTTGTTATTAATACTGTCTTTGTATTAACACTGTCTTTGTTATCAACCTGTCTTTGTTATTAACACTGTCTTTGTTATTAACACTGTCTTTGTTATTAACACTGTCTTTGTTATCAACCTGTCTTTGTTATCAACACTGTCTTTGTTATCAACACTGTCTTTGTTATTAACACTGTCTTTGTTATCAACCTGTCTTTGTTATTAACACTGTCTTTGTTATTAACACTGTCTTTGTTATTAACACTGTCTTTGTTATCAACCTGTCTTTGTTATCAACACTGTTTTTGTTATTAACACTGTCTTTGTTATCAACCTGTCTTTGTTATCAACCTGTCTTTGTTATCAACACTGTTTTTGTTATTAACACTGTCTTTGTTATCAACCTGTCTTTGTTATCAACACTGTTTTTGTTATTAACACTGTCTTTTTTATCAACCTGTCTTTGTTATCAACACTGTTTTTGTTATTAACACTGTCTTTGTTATTAACCTGTCTTTGTTATTAACACTGTCTTTGTTATTATCCTGTCTTTGTTATTAACATTGTCTTTGTTATCAACACTGTCTTTGTTATCAACCTGTCTTCGTTAACAACCTGTCTTTTTTATCAACCTGTCTTTGTTATTAACCTGTCTTTGTTATCAACCTGTCTTTGTTATTAACCTGTCTTTGTTATTAACACTGTCTTTGTTATCAACACTGTCTTTGTTATCAACCTGTCTTCGTTAACAACCTGTCTTTGTTATCAACCTGTATTTGTTATCAACCTGTCTTTGTTATCAACCTGTCTTTGTTATCAACACTGTCTCTGTTATTAACACTGTCTTTGTTATTAACACTGCCTTTGTTATCAACACTGTCTTTGTTATCAACACTGCCTTTGTTATCAACACTGTCTTTGTTATTAATACTGTCTTTGTATTAACACTGTCTTTGTTATCAACCTGTCTTTGTTATTAACACTGTCTTTGTTATTAACACTGTCTTTGTTATTAACACTGTCTTTGTTATCAACCTGTCTTTGTTATCAACACTGTCTTTGTTATCAACACTGTCTTTGTTATTAACACTGTCTTTGTTATCAACCTGTCTTTGTTATTAACACTGTCTTTGTTATTAACACTGTCTTTGTTATTAACACTGTCTTTGTTATCAACACTGTCTTTGTTATTAACACTGTCTTTGTTATTAACACTGTCTTTGTTATCAACCTGTCTTTGTTATTAACACTGTTTTTGTTATTAACACTGTCTTCGTTATTATCACTGTCTTTGTTATTAACACTGTCTTTGTTATTAACACTGTTTTTGTTATTAACACTGTCTTTGTTATTAACACTGTCTTTGTTATTAACACTGTCTTTGTTATTAACACTGTCTTTGTTATTAACACTGTCTTTGTTATTAACACTGTCTTTGTTATTAACACTGTCTTTGTTATTAACACTGTCTTTGTTATTAACACTGTCTTTGTTATCAACACTGTTTTTCTTATCAACACTATATATATATATATATATATATATATATATATATATATATATATATATATATATATATATATATATATATATATATATATATATATATATATATATATATATATATATATATATATAAAGGGGGGGGGCGCTGACACTACAAGTATAAAACTGCAACATTACATCCACTTCGTCAGAGTGCAGACACTGTACTTCCCAAGTCCAGGACTCAAGTCCGGCCTGCCGGTGTCCCTCAATTTCTTCATGTTACCTTGCTCACACTCCAACAGCACATCAAGTCCTAAAAACCATTTGTCTCCATTCCATTTGTTCCTAACACGTTCACGCGTGTTATGTGTGAGAGGAGCCCAAGCCCGTCACACACAAAACCTTCTTACCCCGTCCCTCCAACCTTTCCTAGACCGACCCCTACCCCGCCTCCCCTCCACTACAGATTTTTACACTCTCGAAGTCATTCTGTTTCCTTCCATCCTCTCTACATGTCCAAACCATCTCAATAACCACTCCTCTGCCCTCTTGATAATAAATATTTGTCTTCAAAAATAAGAAGTTTAAAATACAATAAAGAGAAAAAACTTGAAGAGGAGAAGAAAAACAATTTCCAGATTTGTTTCAATCCTCAAAATTTTTATATAATTTTTTCTTCTTAAATTTGCTTATCTTATTTTCTTAAGCTAAAATTAAATTGACCCGAGAAGTCTATATTTTCCAGTGTATATGCACCTAGAGCTTAATGTAAGTCATATATTAGGGAGTCAGGTGTTGTTGACTGGTGTTGAACAGGTGTCATGCAGACTTTTAATGACCCTAGTATAGTCGATAGGCTTTAAACCTAGATAATTAATCCTTATGGTAATCAACGATCTAGACGGAAAAAGTCTTCGATTTATTGGACTTTATTTGTTGGTAATGGTTTGATATCGGCGGTAAGATAACAGTGTGAACGTCTAATTATGTTACAGTAAACTGTAAAGCTGGTTTGGGAGATACGAAGTAGGTGTGAGCTTGTTAAGTAGAGAGAGAGAGAGAGAGAGAGAGAGAGAGAGAGATTGAGAGAGAGAGAGAAAGAGAGAGAGAGAATGTTTTCTTTTGCTTTTTCTCCTCTCACACCCTTCTTTTACATTTTCGTTGTTTCTCTCCTTACTTCCCTCACGCAGATCTCTGTCCACTTTCAAACACTCACACCCTCTTTTACCCCTCTCTCTCTCTCATACACTCTTCTTCTCTCCCTACCCTTCATACACCCTCTCACACTCCCACTCTCTGTCTACCTCCCTAACGCATTGCCTTTCCCTCTCTTACATTCCCCCACTCTCAAATTCTCCCTTCCACTTTTCTCAGACTCTCACAAACTCTCCCTTCCCTTCTTATCTGGTTGTTGAGGTCCCCAGGTCTCCACCCTCGTCAAAGAAACTCAGGCACACAAAGGCTCTGGTGGCACCATGTAATATGTCTTGAGAGATCGCACTGGACCCCTGGCCGGATCCCCAAGCTCATCACACATCTGATCTCCGGATCATCTACCCTCTCAGCTCGCGTCACATCTCTGGATCGATCCCCAGTTAAGCACACGCCACATCCCTGGCTGGATCCCCTCACAGCACACATTCCAGCTCAAGCCACACCCCAGCTCAGCACAAGTCACATCAATAGATCAACCCTTCCCCCAACCCTCTTAGCACACATCACATCCCTGGACCGACTCCCAGCTCAGAATAAAGATTACAGTACCGTATCTGGACCAGTAGCCCTCCGATCAGTACACCTGACACGACAAACACTGTACTGGCCAGCACACGCCAATTCCATCCATTAAAATTAGTGCAGTTTTCGCCAAATACAAACGCAGCTGTGATCGGAAATGGGGTAATTTTGTTGTATGGTTAAACGAGCATCCTTTGTCACACAAAACGCTTCACTAGAGCGACCACAGTGTAGTATATTTAGCTGTAAATACGCGCAAGCGCATTCAACTGCTTTAAAAATAGTTTGTTTTTGGGGTAGTCCTGATCAGCGCAATTGACGACACTGAGGAGCGGAAACTTTAGATGTTTCAGTCCGTTCTGGACAATTATTTAATATATATATATATATATATATATATATATATATATATATATATATATATATATATATATATATATATATATATATATATATAAACATATATATATATAATAGGTGAATGTATTCAACTTACGTACGAAGAAGAAACGAAGAAGAAAGAAAAGATGCAACGAAACATAGGCGAGAAAGAAGAAAAGAAGAAAACAAGAAGAAAACCCGAATTGATCAGTAATATCAGCTATGATTAATTACGAGGTGTGGGTGAGAAATGTCCAGCCTCAGGTACCAGTTGGTCACCTCCCGCTAGTCTGCCCTCATCAATTATCACCTACCTGACATCCGTTGCTGCTCCTCGCTTGACACAATGCAAATGTTAGTCAAGATTTAGTCGCTCGTTTGCGAGGTATTATGGGAAAAATTTATTGGTTGGCTAATGGGGTTTAAAGTCCATCGGTCACATGAGGGTCATTAAAGACTGCTCACCACCACTTTACAATATTCTCACACCTAAAATATTGATTGAATTAAACTCTCAGTGTATATACTTTCAGAGATATTCTTCTCTCGGGGGTATATATACTTATTTTATTATTATTATTATTATTATTATTATTATTATTATTATTATTATTATTATTATTATTATTATTATTATTATTATTATTATTATTATTATTATTATTATTATTATTATTATTATTATTATTATTATTATTATTATATGGTATATTATTATTATTATTATTATTATTATTATTATTATTATTATAATTATTATTATTATATTTAATGGAAAGGGCTAAACTCGTAGGGGTCATCTAGCATCAGGAGAACAGGTAATAACCAGATGTGATCCAAAGAATGGAAGAATAGCATCAATTTCTTGGATCAAAAGCCTTTAGCTATCATAAGGTACTAGCCGTTTGTGCCGTTGTTCGGGACAAATTACATTAACAGGATGACTAATCATCTTGTCAATATAATCAACGTGTCTGTTAATGTAATCGTCGTGCCTCTTAATATAACCAACGTGTCTGTTAATGTAATCGTCGTGGCTGTTAATATAATCAACGTGTCTGTTAATGTAATCGTCGTGCCTCTTAATATAACCAACGTGTCTGTTAATGCAATCGTCGTGGCTGTTAATATAATCAACGAGTCTGTTAATGTAATCGTCGTGCCTCTTAATATAACCAACGTGTCTGTTAATGTAATCGTCGTGGCTGTCAATATAATCAACGTGTCTGTTAATGTAATCGTCGTGGCTGTTAATATAATCAACATGTCTGTTAATGTAATCGTCGTGCCTCTTAATATAACCAACGTGTCTGTTAATGTAATCGTCGTGGCTGTCAATATAATCAACGTGTCTGTTAATGTAATCGTCGTGCCTCTTAATATAACCAACGTGTCTGTTAATGTAATCGTCGTGGCTGTCAATATAATCAACGTGTCTGTTAATGTAATCGTCGTGCCTCTTAATATATCCAACGTGTCTGTTAATGTAATCGTCGTGCCTCTTAATATAACCAACGTGTCTGTTAATGTAATCGTCGTGCCTCTTAATATAACCAACGTGTCTGTTAATGTAATCGTCGTGCCTCTTAATATAACCAACGTGTCTGTTAATGTAATCGTCGTGCCTCTTAATATAACCAACGTGTCTGTTAATGTAATCGTCGTGCCTCTTAATGTAATCAACGTACCTGTTAATGCAATCAACGTACCTGTTAATGTAATCGAAGCAACAGAGTAAAATAATCGCAATTAATGCAACACCTTTCCATTCCCTTATCATTTTGCATTACTTACGTTAATATTATTCCCTTTTCGTACGCTACATCTTCCTCTCCATTAGTCTATGTTTCTCGATTTGCTTTGCAGGTTTCCTATCCACTGTTTCATTAATTCTCTCTCTCTCTCTTTCTCTCTCTCTCTCTCTCTCTCTCTCTCTCTCTCTCTCTCTCTCTCTCTCTCTCTCTCTCTCTCTCTCTCTCTCTCTCTCTCTCTCTCTCTCTCTCTCTCTCTCTCTCTCTCTCTCTCTTCTCTTTAGTTTCTTTTCACCAAATACGTCTCTGTCTCCTCATTTCTTCTCTTCATCTCTTATTTGTCTGATTCATGTCCCTTAATTTGAGATGAACATACATAAAGGAAACAAATTTACGAATTATCACATGAGAAAGAGTTATCACATGAGAGAGAGTTATCACATGAGAGAGAGTTATCACATGAGAAAAAGTTATCACATGAGAGAGAGTTATCACATGAGAAAGAGTTATCACATGAGAAAGAGTTATCACATGAGAGAGAGTTATCACATGAGAAAGAGTTATCACATGAGAGAGAGTTATCACATGAGAGAGAGTTATCACATGAGAAAGAGTTATCACATGAGAGAGAGTTATCACATGAGAAAGAGTTATCACATGAGAGAGAGTTATCACATGAGAGTTATCACATGAGAGAGAGTTATCACATGAGAGAGAGTTATCACATGAGAAAGAGTTATCACATGAGAGAGACTTATCACATGAGAGTTATCACATGAGAGAGAGTTATCACATGAGAAAGAGTTATCACATGAGAGAGTTATCACATGAGAAAGAGTTATCACATGAGAGAGAGTTATCACATGAGAAAGAGTTATCACATGAGAGAGAGTTATCACATGAGAGTTATCACATGAGAGAGAGTTATCACATGAGAGAGAGTTATCACATGAGAAAGAGTTATCACATGAGAGAGAGTTATCACATGAGAGTTATCACATGAGAGAGAGTTATCACATGAGAAAGAGTTATCACATGAGAGAGTTATCACATGAGAAAGAGTTATCACATGAGAGAGTTATCACATGAGAGTTATCACATGAGAGCGTTATCACATGAGAAAGAGTTATCACATGAGAGTTATCACATGAGAGTTATCACATGAGAGAGAGTTATCACATGAGAGAGAGTTATCACATGAGAGAGAGTTATCACATGAGAAAGAGTTATCACATGAGAGAGAGTTATCACATGAGAAAGAGTTATCACATGAGAAAGAGTTATCACATGAGAAAGAGTTATTACATGAGAAAGAGTTACCACATGAGAAAGAGTTATCACATGAGAAAGAGTTATCACATGAGAAAGAGTTATCACATGAGAAAGAGTTATCACATGAGAAAGAGTTATCACATGAGAAAGAGTTATCACACGAGAAAGAGTTATTACATGAGAAAGAGTTATCACATGAGAAAGAGTTATCACATGAGAAAGAGTTATCACATGAGAAAGAGTTATCACATGAGAGAGAGTTATCACATGAGAGAGCGTTATCACATGAGAGAGAGTTATCACATGAGAGTTATCACATGAGAGAGAGTTATCACATGAGAGAGAGTTATCACATTAGAAAGAGAACTGTTCCTGTTGAAGGCGACTCTTACACGAGTATACCAGACAGACTCTTATTACATCCATACCTCTGAGGTCATTAGAATGCAGTTAATAATATGACAACCAAGTCTGAGATCGTTAGCATGTGGTTACTGATATGACACCCACCCCTGAGGTCATCAGTAAGCTGTTAATGTCGATGAATGGTTCTTTGAACCATTCATCGACAATCCTGTCAGACACTGCAACTTCTTGGGATCTTAATACTTGGGAATTCTTCGCTTGCCTAACCCTTGGGCACGACCTACTTCCACATTTGACAAATGTGACACCACCTACAGCTGCTGCACCTCTCCTGCCATACGGTTTATAAGCTGCTTCTCCGCTCATATGCCGTATTCTATTCAAGACTCAAGGTTGAGGGACTGATTACCTCATTCTCCTCCTGTTCTTCAAGTTTATCCTTTGTATGGACTGATGAAGCCACTGTGTGGCGAAACGTTTCCTCAATAAAGATACCCAAGAGTGGCACATGTGTCTAATTTAACAAGCTGTTAATGATATTCCAACAAACGAAATGCATCTCGCACTAACTCTAGAGACGTTTCTCAAAGCAGAGGAACTTTAGAAGGGAGAGTAGTATCAGAAGGAAGAGCAGGATCAGCAGGGAGAGTAGGATCAGAAGGAAGTCTAGGATCAGCAGGGAGAGTAGGATCAGCAGGGAGAGTAGGATCAGCAGGGAGAGTAGGATCAGCAGGGAGAGTAGGATCAGCAGGAAGAGGAGGATCAGCAGGAAGAGTAGGATCAGCAGGAAGAGGAGGATCAGCAGGGAGAGCAGGATCAGCAGGGAGAGTAGGATCAGCAGGAAGAGGAGGATCAGCAGGGAGAGTAGGATCAGCAGGAAGAGGAGGATCAGCAGGGAGAGTAGGATCAGCAGGGAGAGTAGGATCAGCAACATTAGTAGGACGAGCGAGATAAGCAAGCTTTAAAGTTACACACACACACACACACACATACACACACACACACACACACACACACAAACACACACACACACACACACACACACACACACACACACACACACACACATATATACACGCACACACACACACACATACACACACACACACACATACACACAACATACCAAGTATCTATCAACAACTGTCTTTGAGGACCGGTAACTAGCACACAACACAAGCCTGGCAGGGCAGTATGAGTGACCACAACTGCCCGTCTCGTAATTTGCATCATGCGGATATTTTACACCTAACATTTACTCAAAAAGTAATGCGGGGAACGAGTAAGAGAAGGCCCAGGAGCTATAGTCCATCATGAACTATAGAAAAATAAAAGAGAGGGCTGATGATCGTACTAATTAGTGAGCATAGATAATTGATTTAAAAAAATATTAATCCCCGTAACAAGCAGTCATTATATTAATGATGTTCAATACTGATAAGTTGATGACTTAGACACGTGCGCAACAACTGGGTACTTTTTATATTCTGGACAAGTTTCCCCAACTAGTTATTTTATTGGTAATAAATGGTGTTTCTCCTTCGAAAATCACCTCTTTCAGCAGACTTTTGGACTACCCATGGGTTCGCCACTCAGTGCAGTCCTGGCGAACTTATACATGGAACATCTAGAAGCCGAACGTTTCTCCACCATTATTCCTTCGTCTGTCACCTGGCTCCGTTATGTTGACGACATTCTCCTCATAACTCCTAAACGCTTCAACGTTCAAGCTCTCCAAGACAAGCTCAACCAGGTCGAGCCTTCAATCCAGTTCACACTTGAAGAAGAAGTCGACAACACTCTTCCTTTCCTTGATGTCCTGCTCTGCAAAGCTGACCACGAACTTCGTTTTAAAGTCTATCGAAAACCCACCAACCAAAACGATCTTCTCCACTTCTACTCTCACCACGACACCAAAACCAAACGTGGTGTGATTATAGGCTTCTTCCTACGCGCACTCAGAATCTGCAGCAATGAGTTCCTTGAGGAAGAATGCACTATAATTGAACAAGTATTTTCCAAACTCCACTATCCTAGTCACTTCATCAGAGACTGCAGACGGCGGGCATTAAACATCTTCAACACACCCAGAGAAGACACTGCCGAGAAGAGATACATAGTCCTCCCCAACAACTCCATTGCCAAACATGTTTCCAACATCTTTGCCAAAACATCATTCCAAGTATCTACCTCCACAACCACGACCATCAAGGACATCACCAGTAGTAGACAGGACAAGCCTCCATCCTCTGCAGGGGTATACATAATCCCTTGTAATGACTGCAACAAATTATATGTGGGCGAAACATCAAGAGACCTCCAAACACGCATTTCAGAACACCAATATGCAAGCAGGACTGACGATACAAGGAATGCCTGTGTACAGCATCGCAATTCACACAACCATTTAATTAACTACAGAAACTCAAGACTTATAGCCACAGAAGACAACACTCAATACAGAAGAATCCTGGAATCATCGCTTATCTCTATAACCAACAATTTCAACCAGAACAATGGCTTCTATAACATAGCTGAACCACTCGCCAAGAAACTTCTTCATCGCTATCCCACATAAGAACATAGAACACTGCAGAAGGTCTACAACTTGTCCAATACCCCTGCCAAGCTACCCAAGACTCTATAACCCCACCCGGTGGATCATCAGATGCAGCATTCTCCACCTGACCTCAACATTCTGACTATAAATACTCTCGTACCTTCCAACCCCAGGTAGATCCGTGTGTGACTTGAGAAAGCCCACTGTGTGGGTGAAACGTTGTCAATAAAGGATCACATTATACTGCATTTGTGTTTATATTTCTAGTTATTTTATTATTCGATGCAGCGGATATAAACTGGAGACAGTCGAAGACGAGGTAATCAGTCCCTCAGACCCGAAGGTGCTGAGTACTTTAGTCTTGTGAGGTAGGGTGAGCTTTGCCAGTGTTGTGATCTTACGTCAGGGGAATAGGCAAGTGTTGTGATCTTACGTCAGGGGAATAGGCAAGTGTTGTGATCTTATGTCAGGGGAATAGGCAAGTGTTGTGACCTTACGTCAGGGGAATAGGCAAGTGTTGTGATCTTATGTCAGGGGAATATGCAAGTGTTGTGATCTTACGTCAGGGGAATAGGCAAGTGTTGTGATCTTATGTCAAGGGAATATGCAAGTGTTGTGACCTTACGTCAGGGGAATAGGCAAGTGTTGTGATCTTATGTCAGGGGAATAGGCAAGTGTTGTGATCTTATGTCAAGGGAATATGCAAGTGTTGTGACCTTACGTCAGGGGAATAGGCAAGTGTTGTGATCTTACGTCAGGGGAATAGGCAAGTGTTGTGATCTTACGTCAGGGGAATAGGCAAGTGCTGTGATCTTACGTCATGGGAATAGGCAAGTGTTGTGACCTTACGTCAGGGGAATAGGCAAGTGTTGTGATCTTACGTCAGAGAAATAGGCAAGTGTTGTGATCTTACGTGAGGGGAATTGGCAAGTGTTGTGACCTTACGTCAAGGGAACAGGCAAGTGTTGTGATATTACGTCAGGGGAACAGGCAAGTGTTGTAACCTTACGTCAGGGAAACAGGCAAGCGTTGTAACCTTACGTCAGGGGAACAGGCAAGTGTTTTGACCTTACATCAAGGGGACAGGCAAGTGTTTTAATATTACGTCGGGGGAACAGGCAAGTGTTTTGACCTTACGTCAGGGGAAGGGAGATCAATGACCGAAAGATAAGTGGTAGATGATAGGGAAGCAGTGAGAGGAAGTGACAGCAAAAGGGAATCACGAGAAGAAGGTAGGAAGAGAGAAGGGGAGAAGAAATGATTAGAAGGGTTATAAAGGAGCAGGTGCTGGTAGAAGCAGAGAGAGGTAAACAACGAGAAAGGTATGAAGAGAGATAGATAGATAGATAGATAGATAGATAGATAGATAGATAGATAGATAGAGAGAGAGAGAGAGAGAGAGAGAGAGAGAGAGAGAGAGAGAGAGAGAGAGAGAGAGAGAGAGAGAGAGAGAGAGAGAGAGAGAGAGAGGATATAAAGATAAAATAATTAAAAAAAAGAGGGGTGAAAGATGAGAGGAATCTCTCTCTCTCTCCTCTCTCTGTCTCATTCTCTCTCTCTCTCTCTCTCTCTCTCTCTCTCTCTCTCTCTCTCTCTCTCTCTCTCTCTCTCTCTCTCTCTCTCTCTCTCTCTCTCATGAATCAGAAACATTCAGTGGACAGTTAATTAAGAGAATAATTGCGACTTCAGGTCTGAAGAAAATGCTCTGATGGAAATTTGAATAATTGAAGGCACATGGCAGCCCCTTACCACAAGACACGAGACCTGGCCTTTATTACTGAATTATATACCAGGTAGGAAGGTAGGTATGTGTACACAAGCTGGTGGTGGTGATGGTGGTGGTGGTGGTGGTGGTGGTGGTGGTGATGATGGTGGTGGTGATGGTGGTGGTGATGGTGGTGGTGGTGGTGGTGGTGGTGGTGGTGGTTGTGGTGATGGTGGTGATGATGATGGTGGTGGTGGTGGTGATGGTGATGGTGGTGGTGGTGGTGGTGGTGGTGGTGGTGGTGGTGGTGGTGGTGGTGGTGGTGGTGGTGATGGTGATGGTGGTGGTGGTGGTGGTGGTGGTGGTGGTTGTGGTGATGGTGGTGATGATGATGGTGGTGGTGGTGGTGATGGTGATGGTGGTGGTGGTGGTGGTGGTGGTGGTTGTAGTGATAGTAGTGGTGGTGGTGGTGGTGATGGTGATGGTGGTGGTGGTGGTGGTGGTGGTGGTGATGGTGGTGGTGGTGGTGGTGATGGTGGTGGTGGTGGTGATGGTGATGGTGCTGGTGATAATGGTGGAGGTAGTGATGGTGGTGGTGGTCGTGATAGTGGTGATAGTGGTGATGGTGGTGATGGTGACGGTGGTGGCGATGACGGTAGTGATGATGATATTGGTAACAGTGATGGTGGTAATTTTGGTAGTGATGATAGTATTGATTATGATAATGATACTTATCTTGCTACTACTACTACTACTACTTCTAATACTACCACTGCTACTTATAACCAGCACACGTGCTACGACTACATGTACCACTTCTAAGGCTACAACTATTATTACTACTACTAATCTCTTTCTCCTCCTAAACTTACTACTGCTACAACTATTTATATAGATAAATTACTTTCATTTTGGATTCTTGATAAAACCTCCAGGAGCCGTGACTCGACCCCTACAACCACATATCGGTGAGCACACACATACATCTATACACATTCGATCAAATATAAATATGTCACCTTCAACACAGCCTCGTGCGGTACAGACTTAAGGCCACACAAACGTCATTCACCAATCAGAGATAATCTAACAAATCCTCGGAGTTATGAGCCAATGGCAAGTTAGGTAACATAACACAATTGTAACTATGATTGCATTAGCCAATGGGAACCCGGGTAATGTGGGAGACAAAAAGAAATTATACATGATTCGCTGCAGTCTGGAAAACTCATAATTATTATATATTAAAGAGAAGCGGTAAACCAGTATGGGTCAAACAGGACTCTGGAGCCCTCAGAGATGTTAACCAATAAGAAATTAGCAGAGATCAAATAACCGCAAATCAGATTACATCGGCCAATAGAAAAGTCTTTTAAATGGGCTCGGTGCTGTGGACCAATTATAAGGCGGATATAGAAATCCACTCGTGAAAACCAATAGCGTCAGCCAATAGGAAGTCAGATAACATGAACACTTCTGTAACCTAATAATACCAGCCAATGGAAAGTGACGTAACATCAGATAAATGAAAACCCAAATATTGCCAGCCAATCAGGTAACAAATTGATCTGATTGCACTGTGGGAAGTATTGCAAGTTGCAAAGACGGATTGATAACAGTCTTTATAAAGACTGTGTGGCGTTATTTATTCCCTTTACTAAATACAGTTCCAGGCAAAGTTTACAGATATAGTTTGATAAATGAATTTACTGGGTTTAGTGTCTCTCTCTCTCTCTCTCTCTCTCTCTCTCTCTCTCTCTCTCTCTCTCTCTCTCTCTCTCTCTCTCTTTCACTCTCTAAGTTTATGGGTAACATTTTTTGAAGTTAATGGTTAATGGTTTTTGAGGTAATGGAATTTTCAAAATATATAAACAGTACGGGGGAACTTACGTGCCTCTTAAAGGCGGCTCTCTGTATCGTCGTTAAGTAATTACCAGCTTGCAACTATCATTATTATTATTATTATTATTATTATTATTATTATTATTATTATTATTATTATTATTATTATTATTATTATTATTATTATTATTATTATTATTATCATTATTATTATTATTATTATTATTATTATTATTATTATTATTATTATTATAATCATCATCCTCACGACACACAAGACATCATCATCATCATCATCACGACACACAAGACATCATCATCATCATCATGACACATAAGTCATCATCATCATCATCATCATGACACATAAGTCATCATCATCATCGTGACACATAAGTCATCATCATCATCATCATGACACATAAATCATCATCATCATCATGACACATAAGTCATCATCATCATCATCATCATGACACATAAGTCATCATCATCATCATCATCATGACACATAAGTCATCATCATCATCATCATCATCATCATGACACATAAGTCATCATCATCATCATGGTACATAAGTCATCATCATCATCATCATCATCATGACACATAAGTCATCATCATCATCATCACGACACATAAGTCATCATCATCATCATCATCATGACACATAAGTCATCATCATCATCATCATGACACATAAGTCATCATCATCATAACACATAAGTCATCATCATCATCATCATCACGACACATAAGTCATCATCATCATCATCATCATCATCATCATGACACATAGGTCATCATCATCATCATCACGACACATAACTCATCATCATCATCATGACACATAAATCATCATCATCATCATGACACATAATTCATCATCATCATCATCATCATCATGACACATAAGTCATCATCATCATCATCATCATGACACAAGTCATCATCATCATCATCATGACACATAAGTCATCATCATCATCATGACACATAAGTCATCATCATCATCATCATCATCATGACACATAAGTCATCATCATCATCATCATCATGACACATAAGTCATCATCATCATCATGACACATAAATCATCATCATCATCACGACACATAAGTCATCATCATCATCATCATCATGATACATAAGTCATCATCATCATCATCATGACACATAAATCATCATCATCATCATCATCATGACACATAAGTCATCATCATCATCATCATCATCATGACACATAAGTCATCATCATCATCATGACACA
>NC_091309.1:6602886-6607886 GCF_038502225.1 Cherax quadricarinatus
TGTGTGTGTGTGTGTGTGTGTATGTGTGTGTGCTTGCATGTGTGTGTGTTTGTGTACGTGCGTGCCTGTGTGTGTGCTTGCATGTGTGTGTGTTTGTGTACGTGCGTGCCTGTGTGTGTGCTTGCATGTGTGTGTGTGTTTGTGTACGTGCGTGCCTGTGTGTGTGCTTGCATGTGTGTGTGTGTTTGTGTACGTGCGTGCCTGTGTGTGTGCCTAAGTGTTCTTTAATATTCAGTAACTCTTCGTGCCTATATGAAAATTTTCAATAATGCTTGTTAACCACTTTCCATAAGAATTTTGCATCATATACGAAATATATTTCCCAAGAACCGGCCGTATCCCACCGAGGCAGGGCGACCTCAAAAAGAAACAAGAAAGTCTTTCTAAATTTACTAACATATACAGGATAAGGGGTTACTAGCTCCTTGCTCCCGGCATTTTAGTCGCCACCTACGACACGCATGTCTTACGAAGTAGAGATTCCTTTTAATTTATAAAATTGGGGAAGAATTTAAACTGTGTTTAACAGGTTAGAATCATAAATTTGGGAAGAATTTTAGTAATGTTTGACAGATCCTTGATCATCTCACCTGCATCATCATAAAGGGAAAGGTCAGGTGTTTATATATATATATATATATATATATATATATATATATATATATATATATATATATATATATATATATATATATATATATATTTAGTAATTATCTTTACCGAGAGTTCATCCAAGTCAGTTACTCTATCATTTTAGTAACTTCAAAACTGATTCAAGAATATAAAACACAATACCGTGAGAGAAATATTATACAAAATATATGTACTTGCTCCCTTACCTTCGTGTGTTAATGTGTGACTAGTTAATGATCCAAGTCAGACCAAAACTTCGTCGTAAGATTCTTTCCCTCATGTGCAGGTTATTTGTGTAAAATTAATTAAAATACATTTTGACACTATATTTCAATAAGTGTTCTCACAAAGATATAATAACAATAATAATAATATAATAATAATAATAATAATAATAATAATAATAATAATAATAATAATAATAATAATAATAATAATAATAATAATAATAATAATAATAATAATAATAAAAATAATAATAATAATAATAATAATAATAATAATAATAATAATAATAATAATAATAATAATAATAATAATAATAATAATAAGAAGAAGAAGAAGAAGAAGAAGAAGAAGAAGGAGAAGAAGAATAATTCTATACATCAGAGGCTTGTGAGAGGCAGTTTACCTACCCCAGGGATACAACTGCACATATCAGAGGCTTGTGAGAGGCAGTTTACCTAACCCAGGTATACAACTGCACATATCAGAGACTTGTAAGAGGCAGTTTACCTACCCCAGGTATACAACTGCACATATCAGAGACTTGTGAGAGGCAGTTTACCTAACCCAGGTATACAACTGCACATATCAGAGACTTGTGAGAGGCAGTTTACCTACCCCAGGTATACAACTGCACATATCAGAGACTTGTGAGAGGCAGTTTACCTACACCAGGTATATAATTACCACAAATTATAAAATGCCTTCATGCATTATATTTTGCCAAGTTTCGTGTTTTAATTTGAGATTCTAGCAGTCAGGGTCTCGTGTTACTTAGAGCAGTAACCCAATACTTCCCGCCAGTAACTTAATCCTCTCTCACATTCTCTCTCTTTCTCACTCTCTCTCTCTCTCTCTCTCTCTCTCTCTCTCTCTCTCTCTCTCTCTCTCTCTCTCTCTCTCTCTCTCTCTCTCTCTCTCTCTCTCTCTCTCTCTCTCTCTCTCTCTCTCTCTCTCTCTCTCTCTCTTTCTCTCTCTCTCTCTCACTCTTGATTTAATATTAAATTATGCTGTTCCCAAACATATATGGACTTCAGGATTTATATGAATTCTGTCGTTTTTATGTAGAGCTAACTTTAAAACTGTGTATGTGTGTGAGTGTGTGTGTGTGTGTGTGTGTGTACTTGCCTAATTCGCCTAATTGTGGTTGCAGGGGTCGAGACTCAGCTCCTGGCCCCGCCACTTCACTGATCGCTACTAGGTCCTCTCCTGCTTCCTGAGCGGTGTCATACCTCTTCTTAAAACTATGTTTGGTTCCTGCCTCCACTACTTCACTTGCTAGTGTGTGTGTGTGTACTCACCTATTTGTGGTTGCAGGGGTCGAGTCTTAGCTCCTGGCCCCGCCTCTTCACCGGTTGCTACTGGGCCCTCTCTCTCCCCGCTCCATGAGCTTTATCAAACCTCGTCTTAAAACTGTGTATGGTTCCTGCCTCCACTACGTCATTTTCTAGGCTATTCCACTGCCTTACAACTCTATGACTGAAGAAATACTTCCTAATATCTCTCTGACTCATTTGTGTCTTCAACTTCCAATTGTGGCCTCTTGTTTCTGTGTCCCCTCCCTGGAACAACCTGTCTTTGTCCACCTTTTCTATTCCACGCAGTACTTTATATGTCGTTATCATGTCTCCCCTGACCCTCCTGTCCTCCAGTGTCGTCAGGCCGATTTCCCTTAATCTTTCTTCATAGGACATTCCCCTTAGCTCTGGAACTAACCTTGTCGCAAACCTTTGTACTTTCTCTAGTTTCTTGACGTGCTTTATCAAGTGCGGGTTCCAAACAGGTGCTGCATACTCCAGTATGGGCCTGACATACACGGTGTACAGTGTCTTGAACGATTCCTTACTAAGGTATCGGAATGCTGTTCTCAGGTTTGCCAGGCGCTCATATGCTGCAGCAGTTATCTGATTGATGTGTGCTTCCGGAGACATGTTCGGTGTTATACTCACCCCAAGATCTTTCTCCTTGAGTGAGGTTTGCAATCTTTGGCCACCTAGCCTATACTCTGTCTGTGGTCTTCTGTGCCCTTCCCCTATCTTCATGACTTTGCATCTGGCAGGATTAAATTCGAGAAGCCATTTGCTGGACCAGGTGTCCAGTCTGTCCAGGTCTCTTTGAAGTCCTGCCTGGTCCTCATCAGATTTAATTCTCCTCATTAACTTCACATCATCTGCAAACAGGGACACTTCTGAGTCTAACCCTTCCATCATGTAGTTCACATATACCAAAAATAGCACTGGTCCTAGGCCCGACCCCTGTAGGACCCCGCTCGTCACAGGTGCCCACTGTGATACATCATTACGTACCATGACTCGTTGTTGCCTCCCTGTCAGGTATTCTCTGATCCATTGCAGTGCCCTTCCTGTTATATGCGCCTGATGCTCTAGCTTCTGCACTAATCTCTTGTGAGGAACTGTGTCAAAGGCCTTCTTGCAGTCCAAGAAGATGCAATCAACCCACCCCTCTCTCTCGTGTCTTACTTTTGTTATTTTATCATAAAACTCCAGAAGGTTTATGACAAAGGATTTGCCTTCCATGAATCCGTGCTGGTTGGCATTTATACTCTTGTTCCGTTCCAGGTGCTCCACCACTCTCCTCCTGATAATCTTCTCCATAATTTTGCATACTATACACGTCAATGACACAGGTCTATAGTTTAGTGCCTCTTTTCTGTCTCCTTTTTTAAAAATGGGAACTACATTTGCCATCTTCCATACCTCAGGTAGTTGCCCAGTTTCCAGGGACGTGTTGAAGATTGTGGTAAGTGGCACGCACAACATATCTGCTCCCTGTCTAAGGACCCACGGGGAGATGTTGTCCGGTCCCATTGCCTTTGAGGTATCGATGTCCCTTAGCAGTTTCTTCACCTCCTCCTCATCTGTATGTATGTCGTCCAACACTTGTTGGTGTATTCCTTGCTGGTGTCCCCATCTGGTCTGTCCCCCCAGAGTCCTTCCTGTCTCTACTGTAAATACTTCCTTAAATCTCGTGTTGAGCTCCTCACATACCTCTTGATCGTTTCTTGTGAGTTTTCCACCTTCTTTCCTCAGCCTTATCACCTGGTCCTTGACTGTTGTCTTCCTCCTAATGTGGCTTTGCAGCAGTTTCGGGTCAGATTTGACTTTCGATGCTATGTCGTTTTCATACTGTCGCTGGGCCTCCCTCCTTATCTGTGCATACTCGTTTCTGGCTCTTCTACTAATCTCCTTGTTTTCCTAGGTCCTATGCCTCCTGTACCTTTTCCATTCTCTGTTGCACTTAGTTTTTGCCTCCCTACACCTTCGGGTAAACCAAGGACTCGTTTTGGTCTTCCCATTATTTCTGTTTCCCTTGGGAACAAAACTTTCCTCTGCCTCCTCGCACTTTGTTGTCACATATTCCATCATCTCGTTTACTGATTTTCCTACCATTTCTCTGTCCCACTGAACCTCCTGCAGGAAGTTTCTCATACCTGTGTAGTCCCCCCTTTTATAGTTTGGCCTGTCCCCTTCAGTTCCTGTTACCTTCTCCACTTGTAACTCTACTATATAATCAAAACTCAGAACCACGTGATCGCTAGCTCCAAGGGGCCTCTCGTAAGTGATGTCCTCAATGTCTGAACTGCTCAGGGTGAACACAAGATCCAGTCTTGCTAGCTCATCCTCCCCTCTCTCTCTGGTTGTGTCCCTGACATGTTGTGATGCAGTTCAGATGGGCTTGTGAGGTCTCTAGGGAGACCTAATTATATGGTCACACCTGCCTTAGCAAATGTCGGGTAGTCACGCCCACGTCTGAGGTCTTTTGTTCTTAACAGCGTCAGACCTCGGCGTCAGGTCGTAACACGTGGTACATACACCATTGGGGAGGGGGTACTTTGACTACGATATAAGCCCAGGGAAGAGCGGGGCAAAGAGGTTGTTGGTGACAGGTCCGTCGAGCGAGAGCTCTGGACAGCCGCGTGTGTAGTGGACCACGCATTGGGAATCTCGGGTCAGCTGGTCGGTGAATTAAGAGTGAGTACTAGTCCGTGTTGCTGATAACATCTACCCTTCCCCCTGGTAATAAGTCTCATAGGTCAATTGTTATATTGTGTAAATTTCCATCAGGATATGTTGTATTCTAGCCCTTTTATGTTATTAAGTAAACTATAGCCATAGTTCCCA
>NC_091309.1:6612886-6647886 GCF_038502225.1 Cherax quadricarinatus
ACCCTACCATACACTTTTCCTGGTATACTCAGTAAGCTTATTCCTCTATAATTTTTACAATCTCTTTTGTCCCCCTTCCCTTTATATAAAGGGACTATACATGCTCTCCGCCAATCCCTAGGTACCTTCCCCTCTTTCATACATTTATTAAACAAAAATACCAACCACTCACACACTTTATATATATATATATATATATATATATATATATATATATATATATATATATATATATATATATATATATATATATATATATATATATATATATATATATACATACATATACATAAGTATGACGAGGAGCAGAAGGAAGGTGGGACGAAGGAGAATTAGCAGTAAGGGGAGACAGAGGGGAAAGAGGAAAAAGATTAGTGTCAGAATGAAGGTAACGATAGCGAGGAATAAAAAAGAAGTTAAGTGGGGGAAGGAAGAAGAGAAGGAGATGGGAGAGGAGTGCAGGTGTTCAGGATTATTCTCAGAAAACACGAGGTAACATTCAATATGTGAATGAATTTATATATATATATATATATATATATATATATATATATATATATATATATATATATATATATATATATATATATATATATATATATATATATATATATATATATCACACTAGCAACTTGAAGATGGTCCAGGACTGACCGAAACAGCGTTTAAAGTTTCCTCTACAAACCGTTGGATAAGTGTTTATTTATACACTTTGGATGTGTTTACTTCCACTTTATAGTAAGGCAATCCAGACGAATGTATGTTTGCACCTATGACCTTCTGTATGAGTATTTTGGGCACAGTTATGTTGTCTCTCATGCTGAACGTGTGTGCTGGTATATTTGCTAATTGTTAGTGGCGCTGGAGAGTCAGCTTCCATAGGACCCGGTCTTAGAAGATTAAAAAATCAAGAGAACACAGAAAAAAATAAAGTGTATACTGAATGTAAACAGAAGTCTATGAGATTTACCTGTCATCTTTCGTATTTAAAAGATATAGAAGATGGTCAGTAATCCTGCCAGACTGCACAACACTTAATAGGTATCTGTTTTACACTGGTTTGAAAGGAAGGTAGTACCTCCCTGGATGGTTGCTGTTTACCAACCTACGGTGGTTTAGAAAAAGACGTGAGCAAATGCTAGGACATATTTATTAGAAAACGTTTCGGTCCTGGGACTTTAGAAGTGATCAAGGTCCCAGGACCGAGATGTGTTCTAATAAATATGTCCTAGTGTTTACCCACGTGTCTTTCTACACCAGTTTGTGGGTATCTATTACCAAGGTTTAAACCAACCTACATCCCTCTCTCACTCTCACTCTCTCTCTCACTCTCTTTCACTCTCTCTCACTCTCTCTCTTACTCTCCCTCTCTCACTCTCCCTCAGTCTCTCTCTATCTCTCTCACATCCTCAACATTCTCTAAGGATCCCAACAAAGTCTGGGCGTCTGCAATTTCTGGAGTTTTATGGATGAAGTTGCAGTGTTGTGGGAAGGTAGGTTGGTGTCTCACTGCTCGTTCAAGCTGGACAACCATATACAATTACCAACCTCTCTCTTTCTCTCTCTCTTATTTTTCTCCTGCCTCCTCCTCTATTTTTTCGTTTTCTTATTTTGAGAGGTATTTTCTAGTGTCTCCCGGTTTTTGTTCTATTTGTAAACGTTTTTTTCCTCTCATTTTTTTTCTTTCTACCTCACCTCTCCTCTCCTTCTCTTAATTCTCTCTCTGCTCCTCCTCCTCCTTCTCGTCATCCTCCTTTTCATATTCTTCCTCATTCCTCCTCTGCTTCCTTCTTGACCTCCTTCCTCTTCCTCCTCGCTATCCACCTACCCCACTTCCTGCTTCGCCTGCTGTTGCTGTCATTACAGCTGTCAACGCTCTTGTTATGGCTGTTATCGTATCTCCAGAATACTCGACTTACGATAACAGCCAATTTTTTTCTCCGGCCACTTCAATCTTACAAAATTCTCCCTCCAACCTTCCGTATATACTTCCTTCAATAATTTCTTCCCCTACCGTCATTTCCAATAATTTCTTTCCCTACCGTTTTTTCCAACATTTTCCCCCTACCGTTATTTCCATTAATTTCTTCCCCTACCATTATTTCCAATAATTTCACCCTTACCGTTATTTCCAATAATTTCTTCTCCTACCGTTATTTCCAATAATTTCTTCCCCCACCGTTGTTTACAAAAAATAATTTTCCCTACGGTTATTTCCAATAATTTCCCCCTGCCGTTATTTCCAATAATTTCCCCCTTACCGTTATTTCCAATAATTTCTTCCCCCACCGTTGTTTACAAAAAATAATTTTCCCTACGGTTATTTCCAATAATTTCCCCCTTACCGTTATTTCCAATAATTTCTTCCCCCACCGTTGTTTACAAAAAATAATTTTCCCTACGGTTATTTCCAATAATTTCCCCCTGCCGTTATTTCCAATAATTCCCCCCTTACCGTTATTTCCAATAATTCCCCCTACCCTTATTTCCAACATTATTCCCCCTCTTCCAGTTCCTTGTGATGTTATTGTTTTTTCTCCATAGTTCCCTTACTTTTTCATCTATTATTTCCTGCGAGAATTAAAAACCGATATCATATATTTATTATCACAAAAACATTATTATTTTATGATATTAGTGTAAATTAAAACGGTATATTTATATAAATTATGAGAAAATGCTAATGTATGTTAATTAGCAAATTTCCACTCTGCTACGTCCATGTTAATGTATAACCTGGGAGCAGTGAACAGTATCAGTGTCACTGTTGTAGCAGTCCCATGATTGTCAGGGTCTTTACTGTTGTTAGTCTTACTGTTGTTAGTCTTACTGTTGTTAGTCTCACTGTTGTTAGTCTCACTGTTGTTAGTCTCACTGTTGTTAGTCTCACTGTTGTTAGTCTCACTGTTGTTAGTCTTACTGTTGTTAGTCTCACTGTTGTTAGTCTCACTGTTTTTAGTCTCACTGTTGTTAGTCTCACTGTTGTTAGTCTCACTGTTGTTAGTCTCTCACTGTTGTTAGTCTCACTGTTGTTAGTCTCACTGTTGTTAGTCTCACTGTTGTTAGTCTCTCACTGTTGTTAGTCTCACTGTTGTTAGTCTCACTGTTTTTAGTCTCACTGTTGTTAGTCTCACTGTTGTTAGTCTCACTGTTGTTAGTCTCACTGTTGTTAGTCTCTCACTGTTGTTAGTCTCACTGTTGTTAGTCTCACTGTTGTTAGTCTCACTGTTGTTAGTCTCACTGTTGTTAGTCTCACTGTTGTTAGTCTTACTGTTGTTAGTCTCACTGTTGTTAGTCTCACTGTTGTTAGTCTCACTGTTGTTAGTCTCACTGTTGTTAGTCTCACTGTTGTTAGTCTTACTGTTGTTAGTCTCACTGTTGTTAGTCTCACTGTTTTTAGTCTCACTGTTGTTAGTCTCACTGTTGTTAGTCTCACTGTTGTTAGTCTCTCACTGTTGTTAGTCTCACTGTTGTTAGTCTCACTGTTGTTAGTCTCACTGTTGTTAGTCTCTCACTGTTGTTAGTCTCACTGTTGTTAGTCTCACTGTTGTTAGTCTCACTGTTGTTAGTCTCTCACTGTTGTTAGTCTCACTGTTGTTAGTCTCACTGTTTTTAGTCTCACTGTTGTTAGTCTCACTGTTGTTAGTCTCACTGTTGTTAGTCTCACTGTTGTTAGTCTCTCACTGTTGTTAGTCTCACTGTTGTTAGTCTCACTGTTGTTAGTCTCACTGTTTTTAGTCTCACTGTTGTTAGTCTCACTGTTGTTAGTCTCTCACTGTTGTTAGTCTCACTGTTGTTAGTCTCACTGTTGTTAGTCTCACTGTTTTTAGTCTCACTGTTGTTAGTCTCACTGTTGTTAGTCTCACTGTTTTTAGTCTCACTGTTGTTAGTCTCACTGTTGTTAGTCTCACTGTTGTTAGTCTCACTGTTGTTAGTCTCTCACTGTTGTTAGTCTCACTGTTGTTAGTCTCACTGTTGTTAGTCTCACTGTTGATAGTCTCACTGTTTTTAGTCTCACTGTTGTTAGTCTCACTGTCGTTAGTCTCACTGTTTTTAGTCTCACTGTTGTTAGTCTCACTGTTGTTAGTCTCACTGTTGTTAGTTTCACTATTGTTAGTTTCACTATTGTTGGTCTCACTGTTGTTAGTCTCACTGTTGTTAGTCTCACTGTTGTTAGTCTCACTGTTGCTAGTCTTACTGTTGTTAGTCTCACTGTTGTTAGTCTCACTGTTGTTAGTCTCACTGTTTTTAGTCTCTCACTGTTGTTAGTCTCACTGTTTTTAGTCTCTCACTGTTGTTAGTCTCATTTTTGTTAGTCTCACTGTTGTTATTCTCACTGTTTTTAGTCTCTCACTGTTGTTAGTCTCACTATTGTTAGTCTTCCTATTGTTAGTCTCACTGTTTTTAGTCTCTCACTGTTGTTAGTCTCACTGTTTTTAGTCTCTCACTGTTGTTAGTCTCATTGTTGTTAGTCTCACTGTTGTTAGTCTCACTGTTGTTAGTCTCTCACTGTTGTTAGTCTCACTGTTGTTAGTCTCACTGTTGTTAGTCTCACTGTTGTTAGTCTCTCACTGTTGTTAGTCTCACTGTTGTTAGTCTCACTGTTTTTAGTCTCACTGTTGTTAGTCTCACTGTTGTTAGTCTCACTGTTGTTAGTCTCACTGTTGTTAGTCTCTCACTGTTGTTAGTCTCACTGTTGTTAGTCTCACTGTTGTTAGTCTCACTGTTTTTAGTCTCACTGTTGTTAGTCTCACTGTTGTTAGTCTCTCACTGTTGTTAGTCTCACTGTTGTTAGTCTCACTGTTGTTAGTCTCACTGTTTTTAGTCTCACTGTTGTTAGTCTCACTGTTGTTAGTCTCACTGTTTTTAGTCTCACTGTTGTTAGTCTCACTGTTGTTAGTCTCACTGTTGTTAGTCTCACTGTTGTTAGTCTCTCACTGTTGTGAGTCTCACTGTTGTTAGTCTCACTGTTGTTAGTCTCACTGTTGATAGTCTCACTGTTTTTAGTCTCACTGTTGTTAGTCTCACTGTCGTTAGTCTCACTGTTTTTAGTCTCACTGTTGTTAGTCTCACTGTTGTTAGTCTCACTGTTGTTAGTTTCACTATTGTTAGTTTCACTATTGTTGGTCTCACTGTTGTTAGTCTCACTGTTGTTAGTCTCACTGTTGTTAGTCTCACTGTTGCTAGTCTTACTGTTGTTAGTCTCACTGTTGTTAGTCTCACTGTTGTTAGTCTCACTGTTTTTAGTCTCTCACTGTTGTTAGTCTCACTGTTTTTAGTCTCTCACTGTTGTTAGTCTCATTGTTGTTAGTCTCACTGTTGTTATTCTCACTGTTTTTAGTCTCTCACTGTTGTTAGTCTCACTATTGTTAGTCTTCCTATTGTTAGTCTCACTGTTGTTAGTCTCACTGTTGTTAGTCTCACTGTTGTTAGTCTCACTGTTGCTAGTCTTACTGTTGTTAGTCTCACTGTTGTTAGTCTCACTGTTGTTAGTCTCACTGTTTTTAGTCTCTCACTGTTGTTAGTCTCACTGTTGTTAGTCTTCCTATTGTTGGTCTCACTGTTGTTAGTCTCACTGTTGTTAGTCTCACTGTTGCTAGTCTTACTGTTGTTAGTCTCACTGTTGTTAGTCTCACTGTTGTTAGTCTCACTGTTTTTAGTCTCTCACTGTTGTTAGTCTCACTGTTGTTAGTCTTCCTGTTGTTAGTCTCACTGTTGTTAGTCTCACTGTTGTTAGTCTCACTGTTGTTAGTCTCACTGTTGTTAGTCTCACTGTTGTTAGTCTTCCTGTTGTTAGTCTCACTGTTGTCAGTCTCACTGTTGTCAGTCTCACTGTTGTTAGTCTCACTGTTGTTAGTCTCACTGTTTTTAGTCTCTCACTGTTGTTAGTCTCACTGTTGTTAGTCTCACTGTTTTTAGTTTCTCACTGTTGTTAGTCTCACTGTTTTTAGTCTCTCACTGTTGTTAGTCTCACTGTTGTTAGTCTCACTGTTGTTAGTCTTCCTGTTGTTAGTCTCACTGTTGTTAGTCTCACTGTTGTTAGTCTCACTGTTGTTAGTCTCACTGTTGTTAGTCTCACTGTTGTTAGTCTTCCTGTTGTTAGTCTCACTGTTGTCAGTCTCACTGTTGTCAGTCTCACTGTTGTTAGTCTCACTGTGGTCAGTCTCGCTGTTGTTAGTCTCACTGTTGTCAGTCTCACTGTTGTCAGTCTCACTGTGGTCAGTCTCACTGTTGTCAGGCTCACTGTTGTCAGTCTCACTGTGGTCAGTCTCACTGTTGTTAGTCTCACTGTTGTTAGTTTCACTGTTGTTAGTCTCACTGTTGTTAGTCTCACTGTTGTTAGTCTCACTGTAGTCAGTCTCACTGTTGTTAGTCTCACTGTTGTTAGTCTCACTGTTGTCAGTCTTCCTGTTGTTAGTCTCATTGTTGTTAGTCCCACTGTGGTCAGTCTCACTGGTGTTAGTCTCACTGTTGTTAGTCTCACTGTTGTTAGTCTCACTGTTGTTAGTCTCACTATTGTTGGTTTCACTGTTGTTAGTCTCACTGTTGTTAGTCTCACTGTTGTTAGTCTCACTGTTGTTAGTCTTCCTGTTGTTAGTCTCACTGTTGTTAGTCTCACTGTTGTTAGTCTTCCTGTTGTTAGTCTCACTGTTGTCAGTCTCACTGTTGTTAGTCTCACTGTGGTCAGTCTCGCTGTTGTTAGTCTCACTGTTGTCAGTCTCACTGTTGTCAGTCTCACTGTGGTCAGTCTCACTGTTGTCAGGCTCACTGTGGTCAGTCTCCACTGTTGTTAGTCTCACTGTTGTTAGTTTCACTGTTGTTAGTCTCACTCTTGTTAGTCTCACTGTTGTTAGTCTCACTGTTGTTAGTCTCACTGTTGTCAGTCTTCCTGTTGTTAGTCTCGCTGTTGTTAGTCTCACTGTGGTCAGTCTCACTGTTGTTAGTCTCACTGTTGTTAGTCTCACTGTTGTTAGTCTCTCACTGTTGTTAGTCTCACTGTTGTTAGTCTCACTGTTGTTAGTCTCACTGTGGTAAGTCTCACTGTTGTTAGTCTCACTGTTGTTAGTCTCACTGTTGTTAGTCTCACTGTTGTTAGTCTCACTGTTGTTAGTCTCACTGTTGTTAGCCTCACTGTTGTAAGTCTCTCACTGTTGTTAGTCTCTCACTGTTGTTACTCTCACTGTTGTTAGTCTCTCACTGTTGTTAGTCTCACTGTTGTTAGTCTCACTGTTGTTAGTCTCACTGTGGTCAGTCTCACTGTTGTTAGTCTCTCACTGTTGTTAGTCTCACTGTTGTTAGTCTCACTGTTGTTAGTCTCACTGTGGTCAGTCTCACTGTGGTCAGTCTCACTTTGGTCAGTCTCACTGTGGTCAGTCTCACTGTGGTCAGTCTCACTGTGGTCAGTCTCACTGTGGTCAGTCTCACTGTGGTCAGTCTCACTGTGGTCAGTCTCACTGTTTATCTGGAGTTTATCTGGAGAGAGTTCCGGGGGTCAACGCCCCCGCGGCCCGGTCTGTGACCAGGCCTCCTTAGGTCAGTGTCCCAGGATGCGACCCACACCAGTCGACTAACACCCAGGTACCCATTTTACTGATGGGGAACATAGACAACAGGTGGAAAGAAACACGTCCAATGTTTCTACTCTGGCTGGGAATCGAACCCAGGCCCTCACCGTGTGAAGCGAGAGCATTAACCACCAGGCCACCAGAGCCCAGAGGTCAGTCTCGCTTCCACACACGCTCAAAAAACCTAATTTAAAAAAAAACGTGTTGCATTTCATTTGTTTCTGTTGAGAAGAGAGAATTCTGCAACATATTTCCTTCCGTGACAAGTTGTGATTCTTCAACATTAACACATAAGGACTGGTAGACAGCTTTCCTCCAGGGAGGTACAATATAATACCGAATCCTGTATAGCAACTCTACCAGGACTACAACCTCCCTCCCACCCTCTCTGTCTCTCTCTTTTTCTCGTATAAATATTATGCCACATACACGTCTTCTTACCTCCAGTATACTGAATATTTATGTGGTTCTGTAATAGTTCTTAATCTCACAGTGTTGCCTTCATGGTCCCCGTGGAGAAGATGATTAGAATCCTTATCCTCTTTCGCATATTATATTACCTGTTCCAAGGGGTTAGTTGCCCCAAAGGGCTACAGTAATTGCCCCTAGGGAATAATTGCACCTTTATGCGCATGCAATTATTTAAATGGTGAATGAAGTAACTTTTAAGCTTGACTTATTTTGATGTGTGTGTGTGTGGGCGCGAGTGTGAGTTAGAGCCGCCAACCCACCTACCAGTTCCTTGAAATAAATCGAACTGGAGTGTAAAAAATCGAAATGTAATGATTATTTCTTAGAACTATCAGTACCAGCAGCGGCCCCACTCGTGTGTGTGTGTGTGTGTGTGTATACTCACCTAATTGTGGTTACAGGGGTCGAGTCGCAGCTCCTGGCCCCGCCTCTTCACCGGTTGCTACTGGGCCCTCTCTCTCCCCGCTCCATGAGCTTTATCAAACCTCGTCTTAAAACTGTGTATGGTTCCTGCCTCCACTACGTCATTTTCTAGGCTATTCCACTGCCTTACAACTCTATGACTGAAGAAATACTTCCTACTATCTCTCTGACTCATTTGTGTGTGTGTGTGTGTGTGTGTGTGTGTGTGTGTGTGTGTGTGTGTGTGTGTATACTCACCTAATTGTGGTTACAGGGGTCGAGTCGCAGCTCCAGGGCGCCTGACTTTGGTTATTTCGTTTATATATATTTTTGGTGGTGTGATTATGTTTTTATTGACAACTGGTTACACCTGTCTTTATTGGAGGTGATATTTTGTTCGTCTCTTATGTCGTCTCAGTTTTATTACTCTAAATAAACAGTTGTCAATAAAGAAAATCTGAGTCAGACACATACACATTCGTGCATAAATACATTTAAAAATACATACATACAAAGACATACACACACATACAAACATACATACAGAAAGACAGATGAGGATTTTTAATCAACATTTCGAGTGACCAAAAGACACAAACAAGTTGAACTCTGGAGATGGACTCTGGGGTTTAAATCCCCCAATATCACACAAGACCCATTCCAAGCCCCTTGGATGTGAAGGAAGATCCTGTTTCTCTCACCATGGAAGGGAAGGGTGGAGGGAGAGCAGGAAAAAGAAGAGGAAGAGAAGTTTGAAAAGGAGGAGGAAGAGGGGGATAAGGTTGAAAGTCAGAATGAGGAGAATGATAGTGAGAACCAGACGTAGCAGTAGTAGTAGTAGCAGTAGTAGTAGTAGTAGTGATAGTAGTAATAGAAGTAGTAGTAGAGGAAGAGGAGGAGGAGGAAGAGGAGGAATAAGAGGAGGAGGAGAAAGAGGAAGAAGAAAAAAGCAAGAGCCAAGAAAAAATCACACTGTTGGCTTCAAAAACATTCACTCAGTTTGACTTCAACAAAAACAACCCATCAGTTTGACTTCAGCTAAAACAATCACTCAGTTTGACTTCAACAAAAACAACCACTCAGTTTGACTTCAGCTAAAACAATCACTCAGTTTGACTTCAACAAAAACAACCCATCAGTTTGACTTCAGCTAAAACAATCACTCAGTTTGACTTCAACAAAAACAACCCATCAGTTTGACTTCAGCTAAAACAATCACTCAGTTTGACTTCAACAAAAACAACCCATCAGTTTGACTTCAGCTAAAACAATCACTCAGTTTGACTTCAACAAAAACAACCCATCAGTTTGACTTCAGCTAAAACAATCACTCAGTTTGACTTCAACAAAAACAACCCATCAGTTTGACTTCAGCTAAAACAATCACTCAGTTTGACTTCAACAAAAACAACCCATCAGTTTGACTTCAGCTAAAACAATCACTCAGTTTGACTTCAACAAAAACAACCCATCAGTTTGACTTCAGCTAAAACAATCACTCAGCTTTTCAGCTAAACAACCACTCAATTTGCCTTTCACCCGACCACAGACAATCCCTCACTCGCCGATCACATCTGACGATTTCCCGCTTTATAAAACCCCTCTCAAAGGGGCCATAGAAAGTGGCAGAGGTCCCAGTGCCACACCAGGTTTACGACCACAACATTATGCAGGTCCCCACAGCGGCACCTGACCATTAATTATAAATGTTAGCGGACTAATAATATCAGGCACCAGCGTCCAAAACACGGACTCGAAAATATACAGTGAAATTATCAACAGCAAAAAATTAATGCCTGCAGCTTATGCTTCTTAAGCCTGTAACTCTTTCCCAAACGTACAGCTTAAAGCTTTCAGCTAGAGCTTACATACTCTCTCTTTCTCTCGTTCTTTCTTTCTCTCTCTCTCCTTCTTTCTACCTCAGCCACCTGGGTACAATATTTCAGCCAGGCTCTCAGCTAACCTGAGAGCTTCTGTCAGCCATCGACACCCGCGAGTCACAGAAAATATTTCGGCTTTTAGAGAAAAAGTTTTGGCGAACTTCGCACTGATTTAGCGAACCCGGTGAACCGTCAACAGCTTCTCATAGATTTAGAGACCAGTGAACCATCAGCTTCTCGTAGATTTAGAAAGCCATGAGCCATCGACAACCTTAAATTGAGTTAGAAAACCGTGAAACATCAACGTCTCATTGATTTAGAGAACCATGAACCACAAACAACCTCTCATAGATTTAGAAAACGGTGAACCATCAACTTCTCACTGATTTAGAGAACCGTGAACAATCAACAACTTCTCAGAGAATCACCAGATGTTGCAACCACCATCACCACCACCACCATCACTACTACCACCACTATCACCACCATCAACACCACTACCACCACCACCACCACTACCACCCCACCATCACCACCATCACTACTACCACCACTATCACCACCATCAACACCACTACCACCACCACCACGACCACCCCACCATCACCACCACCACTACCACCACCACCACTATTACCATCAACACCACCATCAACGCTTGACACCACCACTACCACCATCATCGCCACCATCAACGCTTGACACCACCACTACCACCATCATCGCCACCATCAACGCTTGACACTACCACCACCACTACCACCACTACCATCATCATCATCAACGATTGACACCACCACTACCACCATCATCACCACCATCAACGCTTTACACTACCACCACCACTACCACCATCACCATCAACGCTTGACACCACCACTGCCACCATCATCGCCACCATCAACGCTTGACACTACCACCACCACCACTACTACCACTACCATCACCACCATCAACGCTTGACTCCACCATCACTAACACCATCACCACCACCACCACCATCACCACCACCATCACCACCACCACCACCACTACCATCACCACCACTACTACCACTACCATCACCACCATCAACGCTTGACTCCACCATCACTAACACCATCAACACCACCATCAACGCTTGACACTACCACCCAACCATCACCACCACCACTACCACCCAACCATCACCACCACCACTACCACCCAACCATCACCACCACCACTACCACCCCACCATCACCACCACCACTACCACCCCACCATCACCACCACCACCCCCACCACCACCACCACAACCCCCACCATCACCCCTCCAACACTAGAATAATACTACATGACATAATTCTAATTAAAAAAATCTTTAAAAAAATTTCGGCTTAAATAAAAGCTATTCCAATTAATCTGGAGCAGCCAGACACGAGGTTCAAAGCTGAGACACTAGGGTTTAGCGCTCTCATTCTTACAAGATATTCCACTTAAGTTATTCTTGGCATTTAATAATTAATTAAGTGTTAAGCTACTTGCGTTTAATTAGAGAGGTATACAATCTTATGTTTAATTACGAGATATATACCAGCTTGAGGTTAGTTAGAAACATTTAGCAGGCTTCATTCAGTACGAGAGATATACTGGTTCACGTTAAATTAGAGAGCGAAATACTGGCTAGTGGTTAATTAATGAACGATTTAATAGCCCTTGCTTAATTAGACAGTGATATACCGACCAGTTGTTAATTTCGTTCAGTGCGTGGTATATATATATATATATATATATATATATATATATATATATATATATATATATCTATATCTCTATATATATATATATATATATATATATATATATATATATATATATATATATATATATATATATATATATATATATATATATATATACATCTCTGCTGTATTTCAGGGGGATGAACGACACATCTGACCTCATGTTGTAATAAATAACCGTAAAAATGACCGGTAACTGGACTGGCTGTGGTCCACCATCACCACCACCACCACCATCACCACCACCACCACCACCACCACCACCATCATCACCACCACCACCACCACCACCACCACCACCACCACCACCACCACCACCACCACCACCACCATCATCACCACCACCACCACCACCACCACCACCACCACCACCACCACCACCACCACCACCACCACCATCATCACCACCACCACCACCACCACCATCACCACCACCACCACCACCACCACCACCATCACCACCACCACCACCACCACCACCACCACCACCACCACCACCACCATCACCACCACCACCACCATCACCACCACCACCACCACCACCACCATCATCACCACCACCACCACCATCATCACCACCACCACCACCATCATCACCACCACCACCACCACCATCACCACCACCACCACCACCACCACCATCACCACCACCACCACCACCATCATCACCACCACCACCACCACCACCACCACCACCACCACCACCACCACCACCACCACCACCATCATCACCACCACCACCACCATCATCACCACCACCACCACCACCACCACCACCATCACTACCACCACCACCACCACCACCACCACCACCACCATCACCACCACCACCACCACCACCACCACCACCACCACCACCACCACCACCACCACCACCACCACCACCACCACCACCACCACCACCACCACCACCACCACCACCACCACCACCATCACCACCACCACCACCACCACCACCACCACCATCACCACCACCACCACCACCACCACCACCACCACCACCACCACCACCACCACCACCATCATCACCACCACCATCATCACCACCACCACCACCACCACCACCACCACCACCACCACCACCACCACCACCATCACCACCACCACCACCATCACCACCACCACCACCACCACCACCACCATCACCACCACCACCACCATCATCACCACCACCATCACCACCACCACCACCACCACCACCACCATCACCACCACCACCACCATCATCACCACCACCATCACCACCACCACCACCACCACCACCACCACCACCACCATCACCACCACCACCACCACCACCACCACCACCACCACCACCACCACCACCACCACCACCACCACCACTGTTCAAATCTTTGTTCATTCTCCTGTAGATCCATTAAGTTTATTCTCTTTAGATGTTCAGTTTTGTTGCGCATTTTATGGGAAGAGTTTTGGAGAAGCCCGTCAACAGTTGCAGGTTAGAAGAGCGACGTTGTGACCGATCTAATTTACGTGAAGTGAACACAACAGAGCGTCCAGGCCATGTATGAACACCCGCTGGTGTTCATGTTTACTAGTGCATGAACAACTGTTTGTGTTCATGTTTACTACTGCATGAATAACTGTTTGTGTTCATGTTCACTACTGCATGAACAACTGTTTGTGTTCATGTTCACTAGTACATGAACAACTGCTGCAGCATCTCTCTCCAGCTAAATCATTTATGGGTGAAACACAAGCCAAATAATTTGTTAATGAAAGTTGCTGCCGTCCCCTGCTATCCCCTGACTTCTCTCACAGGAAGCTGCCATTCCTGACCCAAGATAACGTTATGATATTCCCTTATGTGCGCCAGGCTTTTGTTTTTGCGTCGCCAGTAAACTGATGTAATAAGACACATGTGAAACATTTGACTCTCTTGTACACGTTTCGCCATCCATTGGCTTTGTCAATACAAGGACATAATGTATAAAAAAAATCAACAGACCGGCAGTATCCCACCAAGGCAGGGTGACCTAAGAAAAAAACGAAAGTTTTTATTCTTAAATTTAGTAATTTATACAGGAGAAGGGGTTACTAACCCCTTGCTCCTGGCATTTTAGTCGCCTCTTATGACACGCATGGCTTACGGAGGAAGAATTCTTTTCCATTTTCCCATGATAGAAATATATACTACAAATAGTGGAAGGTGAGGTAATCAGTCCCTCAGCCCAGGAACAGGTGATGAGCACCGTAGTCTTCAAATGACAGTGCATTTACTGTCCACAAACTGACGTGAAAATCCACCTCAGAACGGAGTGGGTCTATCACACTACCTTGGGGAACGCCAGCATCTCACTTGGTGGGTATGGTTCCATCACACTACCCTGGGGAACGCCAGCATCTCACTTGGTGGGTATGGTTCCACCACACTACCCTGGGGAACGCCAGTATCTCACTTGGTGGGTATGGTTCCACCACACTACCCTGGGGAACGCCAGCATCTCACTTGGTGGGTATGGTTCCATCACACTACCTTGGGGAACGCTAGTATCTCACCTGGTGGGTATGGTTCACTCACACTACCCTGGGGAACGCCAGTATCTCACCTGGTGGGTATGGTTCACTCACACTACCCTGGGGAACGCCAGTATCTCACCTGGTGGGTATGGTTCCATCACACTACCCTGGGGCACGCCAGTATCTCACCTGCTGGTTGTGGTTCCATCACACTACCCTGGGGCACGCCAGCAACTCACCTGCTGGTTGTGGTTCCATCACACTACCCTGGGGCACGCCAGCATTTCACCTGCTGGTTGTGGTTCCATCACACTACCCTGGGGCACGCCAGCAACTCACCTGCTGGTTGTGGTTCCATCACACTACACTGGGGCACGCCAGCATCTCACCTTGGAAATAAATGGTATAAAATACCGACATAATGGAAATATAAACAACTATCTACCTCCACAACCACGACCATCAAGGACATTACCAGTAATAGACAGGACATGCTTCCATCCTCTGTAGGGGTATACATAATCCCTTGTAATGACTGCAGCAAATTATACGTGGGCGAAACATCAAGGGACCTCCAAACACGTATTTCAGAACACCAATACGCAAGCAGGTCTGACGACACAAGGAATGCCTGTGTACAACACCGTAATTCACACAACCACTTGATAAACTACAGAAACTCAAGACTTATCGCCACAGAAGACAACACTCAATACCGAAGAATCCTGGAATCATCTCTTATTTCTATATCCGACAACTTCAACCAGAATAATGGCTTCTATAACACAGCTGAACCACTTGCCAAGAAACTTCTTCATCGCTATCCCACATAAGAACATAGGAATGGAAGAACACTGCAGAAGGTCTGCTCACAAACTTATCCAATCTCCCTTCCAAGCTGGCCAAGATTTTAGACTCTATAACCCCACTCGGTACATCATCAGATGCAGCATTCTCCACCTGACCTCAACATTCTGAACCTGACTATAAATACTCACATATCTTCCACCCCAGGTAGATCTGTTTGTGACTTGAAAAAGCCCACTGTGTGGGCGAAAAGTTGTCAATAATGGATCACATTATACTGCATGTGTGTTTATATTTCCAGCATCTCACCTGCTGGTTGCGGTTCCATCACACTACCCTGGGGCACGCCAGCATCTCACCTGCTGGTTGTGGTTCCATCACACTACCCTGGGGCACGCCAGCATCTCACCTGCTGGTTGCGGTTCCATCACACTACCCTGGGGCACGCCAGCATCTCACCTGCTGGTTGTGGTTCCATCACACTACCCTGGGGCACGCCAGCATCTCACCTGCTGGTTGCGGTTCCATCACACTACCCTGGGGCACGCCAGCATCTCACCTGCTGGTTGTGGTTCCATCACACTACCCTGGGGCACGCCAGCATCTCACCTGCTGGTTGTGGTTCCATCACACTACCCTGGGGCACGCCAGCATGTCACCTGCTGGTTGTGGTTCCATCACACTACCCTGGGGCACGCCAGCAACTCACCTGCTGGTTGTGGTTCCATCACACTACCCTGGGGCACGCCAGCATCTCACCTGCTGGTTGTGGTTCCATCACACTACCCTGGGGCACGCCAGCATCTCACCTGCTGGTTGCGGTTCCATCACACTACCCTGGGGCACGCCAGCATCTCACCTGCTGGTTGCGGTTCCATCACACTACCCTGGGGCACACCAGCAACTCACCTGCTGGGTATGGTCCCTCTTAATCATAATGGGAAAAGTAACATTACCGAGATAGCTTTCAAACCAGACAACATTTCTCACATAAACTGAGTTTAGTAGCCAGTCGTTTGTGCCCAATATTATTATTATTATTATTATTATTATTATTATTATTATTATTATTATTATTATTATTATTATTATTATTATTATTATTATTATTATTATTACTAGTAGTTGTAGTAATATATACTGATAAAACTTGTGCTTCTTGAATTATTGGTTTGTCAAGAGTTTGGGAGATGCCGCAGGAAAACTTCTGAGAGAGAGAGAGAGATACGTTGGCAAAAAGTGAAATAAAAAGACCGAGGCTGAAGCCCTTGTCAAATATCCATTTTGTGGTAATTCCCTTAAGAAGAAAGAGAAGGGAGAAGGGCGGAAGACAGATTAATAAAGTAGATGGGATGAAGAAATCATGCGGGAGCTACATAGCAGAAGAGGCAGGGTAAAGGGGAAAGATGGAAGGATAGGAAGAGGAAAGAGAGAAGGAAGAAGAGGCAGGGCTAGGAAGATGGGGAAATGAATGAGGGGGGAAAGCAAGTTTGATAATTAAAGGATAGGAGAGGATGAAGAGTAGGAGGAAGAAGAGAGGAAGATTATAAGGGGAAGAAGATAGGAAGAGAATGGGCAACCGGGAGAAAGTGGATGAGGAAGAAAAGGAGAGAATGAGTACTGGAAGTAGAAAATGGAGTAGAATGATTTAAAAGAGAAGGAAGAGAAATGGGAGAGGTAGAAGAAGGATTGGAAGAGAAGAGGGGGATAGAAATAGAAGGGATGAAGGAAGAATGGAGGGGAGGGGGAGACACTGGATAAGAACCTGGGAATATTCCAGCTTGGAATGCACGTTCCAACTTCCCCTAACTTGTAAAATTGTAGCCTCGTCTGCCAACCCACAGCAACCGTGCGTAAGTGTTCGTGTCATGTGTGATTCATCCACACCAACCGTGCGTAAGTGTTCGTGTCATGTGTGATTCATCCACAGCAACCGTGCGTAAGTGTTCGTGTCATGTGTGATTCATCCACAGCAACCGTGCGTAAGTGTTCGTGTCATGTGTGATTCATCCACAGCAACCGTGCGTAAGTGTTCGTGTCATGTGTGATTCATCCACAGCAACCGTGCGTAAGTGTTCGTGTCATGTGTGATTCATCCACAACAACCGTGCGTAAGTGTTCGTGTCATGTGTGATTCATCCACAACAACCGTGCGTAAGTGTTCGTGTCATGTGTGATTCATCCACAACAACCGTGCGTAAGTGTTCGTGTCATGTGTGATTCATCCACAACAACCGTGCGTAAGTGTTCGTGTCATGTGTGATTCATCCACAGCAACCGTGCGTAAGTGTTCGTGTCATGAGTGATTCATCCACAGCAACCGTGCGTGACTGTTAGTGTCGTGAGTGATTCATCCACAACAACCGTGCGTGACTGTTAGTGTCGTGAGTGATTCATCCACAACAACCGTGCGTGACTGTTAGTGTCGTGAGTGATTCATCCACAACAACCGTGCGTGACTGTTAGTGTCGTGAGTGATTCATCCACAACAACCGTGAGTAAGTGTTCGTGTCATGAGTGATTCATCCACAACAACCGTGAGTAAGTGTTCGTGTCATGAGTGATTCATCCACAACAACCGTGAGTAAGTGTTCGTGTCATGTGTGATTCATCCACAACAACCGTGCGTCACTGTTAGTGATTCATCCACAACAACCGTGCGTGACTGCTAGTGATTCATCCACAACAACCGTGCGTGACTGTTAGTGATTCATCCACAACAACCGTGCGTGACTGCTAGTGATTCATCCACAACAACCGTGCGTGACTGCTAGTGATTCATCCACAACAACCGTGCGTGACTGCTAGTGATTCATCCACAACAACCGTGCGTGACTGTTAGTGATTCATCCACAACAACCGTGCGTGACTGCTAGTGATTCATCCACAACAACCGTGCGTGACTGCTAGTGATTCATCCACAACAACCGTGCGTCACTGCTAGTGATTCATCCACAACAACCGTGCGTGACTGCTAGTGATTCATCCACAACAACCGTGCGTGACTGTTAGTGATTCATCCACAACAACCGTGCGTGCGTCACTGCTAGTGATTCATCCACAACAACCGTGCTGTTAGTGATTCATCCACAACAACCGTGCGTGACTGTTAGTGATTCATCCACAACAACCGTGCGTCACTGCTAGTGATTCATCCACAACAACCGTGCGTCACTGCTAGTGATTCATCCACAACAACCGTGCGTGACTGCTAGTGATTCATCCACAACAACCGTGCGTGACTGTTAGTGATTCATCCACAACAACCGTGCGTGACTGTTAGTGATTCATCCACAACAACCGTGCGTCACTGCTAGTGATTCATCCACAACAACCGTGCGTCACTGCTAGTGATTCATCCACAACAACCGTGCGTGACTGCTAGTGATTCATCCACAACAACCGTGCGTGACTGCTAGTGATTCATCCACAACAACCGTGCGTGACTGCTAGTGATTCATCCACAACAACCGTGCGTGACTGCTAGTGATTCATCCACAACAACCGTGCGTGACTGCTAGTGATTCATCCACAACAACCGTGCGTGACTGCTAGTGATTCATCCACAACAACCGTGCGTGACTGCTAGTGATTCATCCACAACAACCGTGCGTGACTGCTAGTGATTCATCCACAACAACCGTGCGTGACTGCTAGTGATTCATCCACAACAACCGTGCGTGACTGCTAGTGATTCATCCACAACAACCGTGCGTGACTGCTAGTGATTCATCCACAACAACCGTGCGTGACTGCTAGTGATTCATCCACAACAACCGTGCGTGACTGCTAGTGATTCATCCACAACAACCGTGCGTGACTGTTAGTGATTCATCCACAACAACCGTGCGTGACTGCTAGTGATTCATCCACAACAACCGTGCGTGACTGCTAGTGATTCATCCACAACAACCGTGCGTGACGATTCATCCACAACAACCGTGCGTGCTGCTAGTGATTCATCCACAACAACCGTGCGTGACTGCTAGTGATTCATCCACAACAACCGTGCGTCACTGCTAGTGATTCATCCACAACAACCGTGCGTCACTGCTAGTGATTCATCCACAACAACCGTGCGTGACTGTTAGTGATTCATCCACAACAACCGTGCGTGACTGTTAGTGATTCATCCACAACAACCGTGCGTCACTGCTAGTGATTCATCCACAACAACCGTGCGTCACTGCTAGTGATTCATCCACAACAACCGTGCGTGACTGTTAGTGATTCATCCACAACAACCGTGCGTGACTGTTAGTGATTCATCCACAACAACCGTGCGTGACTGTTAGTGATTCATCCACAACAACCGTGCGTCACTGCTAGTGATTCATCCACAACAACCGTGCGTCACTGCTAGTGATTCATCCACAACAACCGTGCGTGACTGTTAGTGATTCATCCACAACAACCGTGCGTCACTGCTAGTGATTCATCCACAACAACCGTGCGTGACTGCTAGTGATTCATCCACAACAACCGTGCGTGACTGCTAGTGATTCATCCACAACAACCGTGCGTGACTGCTAGTGATTCATCCACAACAACCGTGCGTGCGTCACTGCTAGTGATTCATCCACAACAACCGTGCGTCACTGCTAGTGATTCATCCACAACAACCGTGCGTCACTGCTAGTGATTCATCCACAACAACCGTGCGTCACTGCTAGTGATTCATCCACAACAACCGTGCGTCACTGCTAGTGATTCATCCACAACAACCGTGCGTGACTGCTAGTGATTCATCCACAACAACCGTGCGTCACTGCTAGTGATTCATCCACAACAACCGTGCGTCACTGCTAGTGATTCATCCACAACAACCGTGCGTCACTGCTAGTGATTCATCCACAACAACCGTGCGTCACTGCTAGTGATTCATCCACAACAACCGTGCGTCACTGCTAGTGATTCATCCACAACAACCGTGCGTCACTGCTAGTGATTCATCCACAACAACCGTGCGTCACTGCTAGTGATTCATCCACAACAACCGTGCGTCACTGCTAGTGATTCATCCACAACAACCGTGCGTCACTGCTAGTGATTCATCCACAACAACCGTGCGTGACTGTTAGTGATTCATCCACAACAACCGTGCGTGACTGTTAGTGATTCATCCACAACAACCGTGCGTCACTGCTAGTGATTCATCCACAACAACCGTGCGTGACTGCTAGTGATTCATCCACAACAACCGTGCGTCACTGCTAGTGATTCATCCACAACAACCGTGCGTGACTGTTAGTGATTCATCCACAACAACCGTGCGTGACTGTTAGTGATTCATCCACAACAACCGTGCGTGACTGCTAGTGATTCATCCACAACAACCGTGCGTCACTGCTAGTGATTCATCCACAACAACCGTGCGTGACTGCTAGTGATTCATCCACAACAACCGTGCGTGACTGTTAGTGATTCATCCACAACAACCGTGCGTGACTGCTAGTGATTCATCCACAACAACCGTGCGTGACTGTTAGTGATTCATCCACAACAACCGTGCGTCACTGCTAGTGATTCATCCACAACAACCGTGACTGTTAGTGATTCATCCACAACAACCGTGCGTGACTGCTAGTGATTCATCCACAACAACCGTGCGTGACTGCTAGTGATTCATCCACAACAACCGTGCGTGACTGTTAGTGATTCATCCACAACAACCGTGCGTCACTGCTAGTGATTCATCCACAACAACCGTGCCTGTTAGTGCGTCACTGCTAGTGATTCATCCACAACAACCGTGCGTGACTGTGCTAGTGATTCATCCACAACAACCGTGCGTCACTGCTAGTGATTCATCCACAACAACCGTGCGTCACTGCTAGTGATTCATCCACAACAACCGTGCGTGCACTGCTAGTGATTCATCCACAACAACCGTGCGTCACTGCTAGTGATTCATCCACAACAACGTCACTGCGTGCTGTTAGTGATTCATCACGTGCGTCACTGCTAGTGATTCATCCACAACAACCGTGCTAGTGATTCATCCACAACAACCGTGCGTCACTGCTAGTGATTCATCCACAACAACCGTGCGTCACTGCTAGTGATTCATCCACAACAACCGTGCGTGACTGTTAGTGATTCATCCACAACAACCGTGCGTCACTGCTAGTGATTCATCCACAACAACCGTGCGTCACTGCTAGTGATTCATCCACAACAACCGTGCGTGACTGCTAGTGATTCATCCACAACAACCGTGCGTCACTGCTAGTGATTCATCCACAACAACCGTGCGTGACTGCTAGTGATTCATCCACAACAACCGTGCGTGACTGCTAGTGATTCATCCACAACAACCGTGCGTCACTGCTAGTGATTCATCCACAACAACCGTGCGTGACTGCTAGTGATTCATCCACAACAACCGTGCGTGACTGCTAGTGATTCATCCACAACAACCGTGCGTCACTGCTAGTGATTCATCCACAACAACCGTGCGTGACTGCTAGTGATTCATCCACAACAACCGTGCGTCACTGCTAGTGATTCATCCACAACAACCGTGCGTGACTGCTAGTGATTCATCCACAACAACCGTGCGTGACTGCTAGTGATTCATCCACAACAACCGTGCGTGACTGCTAGTGATTCATCCACAACAACCGTGCGTGACTGCTAGTGATTCATCCACAACAACCGTGCGTGACTGCTAGTGATTCATCCACAACAACCGTGCGTGACTGCTAGTGATTCATCCACAACAACCGTGCGTGACTGCTAGTGATTCATCCACAACAACCGTGCGTGACTGCTAGTGATTCATCCACAACAACCGTGCGTCACTGTTAGTGATTCATCCACAACAACCGTGCGTCACTGCTAGTGATTCATCCACAACAACCGTGCGTCACTGCTAGTGATTCATCCACAACAACCGTGCGTCACTGCTAGTGATTCATCCACAACAACCGTGCGTCACTGCTAGTGATTCATCCACAACAACCGTGCGTCACTGCTAGTGATTCATCCACAACAACCGTGCGTCACTGCTAGTGATTCATCCACAACAACCGTGCGTCACTGCTAGTGATTCATCCACAACAACCGTGCGTGACTGCTAGTGATTCATCCACAACAACCGTGCGTCACTGCTAGTGATTCATCCACAACAACCGTGCGTCACTGTTAGTGATTCATCCACAACAACCGTGCGTGACTGTTAGTGATTCATCCACAACAACCGTGCGTGACTGCTAGTGATTCATCCACAACAACCGTGCGTGACTGCTAGTGATTCATCCACAACAACCGTGCGTGACTGCTAGTGATTCATCCACAACAACCGTGCGTGACTGCTAGTGATTCATCCACAACAACCGTGCGTGACTGCTAGTGATTCATCCACAACAACCGTGCGTCACTGCTAGTGATTCATCCACAACAACCGTGCGTGACTGTTAGTGATTCATCCACAACAACCGTGCGTCACTGCTAGTGATTCATCCACAACAACCGTGCGTGACTGTTAGTGATTCATCCACAACAACCGTGCGTCACTGCTAGTGATTCATCCACAACAACCGTGCGTGACTGTTAGTGATTCATCCACAACAACCGTGCGTCACTGCTAGTGATTCATCCACAACAACCGTGCGTCACTGCTAGTGATTCATCCACAACAACCGTGCGTCACTGCTAGTGATTCATCCACAACAACCGTGCGTCACTGTTAGTGATTCATCCACAACAACCGTGCGTGACTGCTAGTGATTCATCCACAACAACCGTGCGTGACTGCTAGTGATTCATCCACAACAACCGTGCGTGACTGTTAGTGATTCATCCACAACAACCGTGCGTGACTGTTAGTGATTCATCCACAACAACCGTGCGTGACTGCTAGTGATTCATCCACAACAACCGTGCATGACTGCTAGTGATTCATCCACAACAACCGTGCGTGACTGTTAGTGATTCATCCACAACAACCGTGCGTGACTGCTAGTGATTCATCCACAACAACCGTGCGTGACTGCTAGTGATTCATCCACAACAACCGTGCGTGACTGCTAGTGATTCATCCACAACAACCGTGCGTGACTGCTAGTGATTCATCCACAACAACCGTGCGTCACTGCTAGTGATTCATCCACAACAACCGTGCGTGACTGCTAGTGATTCATCCACAACAACCGTGCGTGACTGCTAGTGATTCATCCACAACAACCGTGCGTGACTGCTAGTGATTCATCCACAACAACCGTGCGTGACTGCTAGTGATTCATCCACAACAACCGTGCGTGACTGCTAGTGATTCATCCACAACAACCGTGCGTCACTGTTAGTGATTCATCCACAACAACCGTGCGTGACTGCTAGTGATTCATCCACAACAACCGTGCGTGACTGCTAGTGATTCATCCACAACAACCGTGCGTCACTGCTAGTGATTCATCCACAACAACCGTGCGTCACTGCTAGTGATTCATCCACAACAACCGTGCGTGACTGCTAGTGATTCATCCACAACAACCGTGCGTGACTGCTAGTGATTCATCCACAACAACCGTGCGTGACTGCTAGTGATTCATCCACAACAACCGTGCGTCACTGCTAGTGATTCATCCACAACAACCGTGCGTCACTGCTAGTGATTCATCCACAACAACCGTGCGTCACTGCTAGTGATTCATCCACAACAACCGTGCGTGACTGTTAGTGATTCATCCACAACAACCGTGCGTCACTGCTAGTGATTCATCCACAACAACCGTGCGTGACTGTTAGTGATTCATCCACAACAACCGTGCGTCACTGCTAGTGATTCATCCACAACAACCGTGCGTGACTGTTAGTGATTCATCCACAACAACCGTGCGTGACTGTTAGTGATTCATCCACAACAACCGTGCGTGACTGTTAGTGATTCATCCACAACAACCGTGCGTCACTGCTAGTGATTCATCCACAACAACCGTGCGTCACTGCTAGTGATTCATCCGCAAATTTACAACTTCCCTAATTTTCACTTATACTTTCTGCTTCAATTATTGTTTATTAGTTTTCTTTAAGCTCTCATATTAAGAATAAAGACTGGAAGGCAGGGTATCAAGCAGGCAGGGAAGCAGGCAGGCAGGGAAGCAGGCAGGCAGGCAGGGAAGCAGGCAGGCAGGCAGGGAAGCAGGCAGGCAGGGTATCAAGCAAGCAGGGAAGCAGGCAGGCAGGGAAGCAGGCAGGCAGGGAAGCAGGCAGGCAGGCAGGGAAGCAGGCAGGCAGGGTATCAAGCAAGCAGGGAAGCAGGCAGGCAGGGTATCAAGCAAGCAGGGAAGCAGGCAGGCAGGGAAGCAGGCAGGCAGGGAAGCAGGCAGGCAGGCAGGGAAGCAGGCAGGCAGGGTATCAAGCAAGCAGGGAAGCAGGCAGGCAGGGAAGCAGGCAGGCAGGGTATCAAGCAAGCAGGGAAGCAGGCAGGCAGGGAAGCAGGCAGGCAGGGTATCAAGCAAGCAGGGAAGCAGGCAGGCAGGGAAGCAGGCAGGCAGGGTATCAAGCAAGCAGGGAAGCAGCCAGGCAGGGAAGCAGGCAGGCAGGGAAGCAGGCAGGCAGGAAAACAGGCAGGCAGGGAAGCAGGCAGGCAGGCAGGCAGGCAGGCAAGCAGGCAGGCAGGCAGGGAAGCAAGCAGGCAGGAAAACAGGCAGGCAGGGAAGCAGGCAGGCAGGCAGGCAGGCAGGCAAGCAGGCAGGCAGGCAGGCAAGCAGGCAGGCAGGCAGGGAAGCAAGCAGGCAGGAAAACAGGCAGGCGGGAAAGCAGGCAGGCAGGCAGGGAAGCAGGCAGGCAGGCAGGAAAACAGACAGGCAGGGAAGCAGGCAGGCAGGGAAGCAGGCAGGCAGGCAGGAAAACAGGAAGGCAGGGAAACAGGCAGGCAGGCAGGAAAACAGGTAGGCAGGGAAGCAGGCAGGCAGGGAAGCAGGCAGGCAGGAAAGCAGGCAGACAGGGAAGCAGGCAGGCAGGAAAGCAGGCAGGAAATTAAACAGGCAGGCAGGAAAACAGGCAGGCAGGGAAGCAGGCATGCAGGAAAGCAGGCAGGCAGGAAAGCAGGCAGGCAGGAAAGCAGGCAGGCAGGAAAACAGGCAGGCAGGGAAGCAGGCAGGCAGGAAAGCAGGCAGACAGGGAAGCAGGCAGGCAGGAAAGCAGACAGACAGGGAAGCAGGCAGGCAGGAAAACAGGCAGGCAGGAAAACAGGCAGGAAAGGAAGCAAGCAGGCAGGAAAACAGGCAGGCAGGGAAGCAGGCATGCAGGAAAGCAGGCAGGCAGGGAAGCAGGCAAGCAGGAAAGCAGGCAGGCAGGAAAGCAGGCAAGCAGGAAAACAGGCAGGCAGGGAAGCAGGCAGGCAGGAAAGCAGGCAGACAGGGAAGCAGGCAGGCAGGAAATTAAACAGGCAGGCAGGAAAACAGGCAGGAAAGGAAGCAAGCAGGCAGGAAAACAGGCAGGCAGGGAAGCAGGCATGCAGGAAAGCAGGCAGGCAGGAAAGCAGGCAGGCAGGAAAGCAGGCAGGCAGGAAAGCAGGCAGGCAGGAAAGCAGGCAGGCAGGAAAACAGGCAGGCAGGGAAGCAGGAAAGCAGGCAGACAGGGAAGCAGGCAGGCAGGAAAGCAGGCAGACAGGGAAGCAGGCAGGCAGGAAAACACGCAGGCAGGAAAACAGGCAGGAAAGGAAGCAAGCAGGCAGGAAAACAGGCAGGCAGGGAAGCAGGCAGGCAGGAAAGCAGGCAGACAGGGAAGCAGGCAGGCAGGAAATTAAACAGGCAGGCAGGAAAACAGGCAGGAAAGGAAGCAAGCAGGCAGGAAAACAGGCAGGCAGGGAAGCAGGCATGCAGGAAAGCAGGCAGGCAGGAAAGCAGGCAGGCAGGAAAACAGGCAGGCAGGGAAGCAGGCAGGCAGGAAAGCAGGCAGACAGGGAAGCAGGCAGGCAAGAAAGCAGGCAGACAGGGAAGCAGGCAGGCAGGAAAACACGCAGGCAGGAAAACAGGCAGGAAAGGAAGCAAGCAGGCAGGAAAACAGGCAGGCAGGGAAGCAGGCAGGCAGGAAAGCAGGCAGGCAGGGAAGCAGGCAGGCAGGAAAGCAGGCAGGAAAGCAGGCAGACAGGAAAACAGGCAGGAAGGGAAGCAGGCAGGCAGGAAAGCAGGCAGGCAGGAAAGCAGGCAGGCAGGAAAGCAGGCAGGCAGGAAAGCAGGCAGGCAGGAAAACAGGCAGGAAAGGAAGCAAGCAGGCAGGAAAGCAGACAAACTTGAAAGCAGGCAGGCAGGGAAGCAAGCAGACAGGAAAGCAGGCAGGCAGGGACACAGGCAGCAGGAAAGCAGGCAGGCAGGGAGACAGGCAGCAGGAAAGCAGGCAGGCAGGAAAGCACGCAGGCAGGAAAGCACGCAGGCAGGAAAGGAGGCAGGCAGGGAGACAGGCAGCAGGAAAGCAGGCAGGCAGGAAAGCAGGCAGGCAGGAAAGCAGGCAGACAGGAAAGCAAGCAGGCAATAAAGCAGGCAGGCAGGAAAGCAGGCAGGCAGGAAAGCAGGCAGGCAGGAAAACAGGCAGGCAGGGAAGCAAGTAGGCAGGAAAGCAGGCAGACAGGAAAGCAGGCAGACAGGAAAGCATGCAGGCAGGAAAGCAAGCAGGCAGGGAAGCAGGCAGGCAGGAAAGCAGGCAGACAGGAAAGCAGGCAGACAGAAAAGCAGGAAGGCAGGAAATCAGGCAGGCAGGAAAGCAGGCAGGAAAGCAGGCAGGCAGGGAAGCAGGCAGACAGGAAAGCAGGCAGACAGGAAAGCAGGCAGCAGGAAAGCAGGCAGGCAGGAAAGCAGGCAAGCAGGAAAGCAGGCATGGAAGCAGGCAGGGAAGCAAGCAGAGAAGCAGGGAAGGAATGTAAGAACATAAGAACGAAGGAACACTGCAGCAGGCCTACTGGCCCATGCGAGGCAGGTCCAAGTCTCCTACCGGCTTAAGCCAATGCACCCAACCTAGTCAGGTCAGGTCACATTGACTTAAGGGAGGAACACGGCAACCGACCTGGTAGCACAAGCTATCAGGTCCAACTCACACCCACCCACATCCACTCATGTATTTATCCAACCTATTTTTAAAGCTACACAACGTTCTGGCCTCTATAACTGTACTTGGGAGTTTGTTCCACTCATCCACAACTCTATTACCAAACCAGTACTTTCCTATATCCTTCCTGAATCTGAATTTTTCCAACTTGAAACCATTGCTGCGAGTCCTGTCTAGGCTAGATATTTTCAGCACACTATTTACATCCCCTTTATTTATTCCTGTCTTCCATTTATACACCTCAATCATATCCCCCCTAATTCTACGTCTTTCTAGAGAGTGCAGATTCAGGGCCCTTAGTCTATCCTCATAGGGAAGGTTTCTGATACATGGGATCAACTTTGTCATCCTCCTTTGTACATTTTCCAGAGAATTTATATCCATTCTGTAATACGGTGACCAAAACTGTGCAACATAATCTAAATGAGGCCTAACCAAGGATGTATAGAGTTGAAGAACAACCTGAGGACTCCTATTATTTATGCTTCTTGATACGAAGCCAAGGATTCTATTAGCTTTATTGCGAACACTTATGCACTGTTGTCTTGGTTTCAGATTACTGCTAACCAGAACTCCTAAATCTTTTTCGCAATCCGTAATATTAAGATCTACATTATTTAGTTTATATGTGGCATGGTTATTGTCCTGTCCAACATTTAGAACTTTGCATTTGTCTATATTAAACTGCATCTGCCACTTCTCCGACCACTGCATCAGTCTATTCAAATCTTCCTGGAGTGCTCTAATGTCCTCGTCAGAATGAATTCGACGGCCTATTTTGATGTCATCGGCAAACTTGCTGATGTCGCTCTTTATGCCCTCATCTATGTCGTTTATGTAGATTGTGAACAGCAGGGGGCTCAACACTGACCCCTGTAGAACACCGCTCATGACGCTTCCCCACTCTGATTTCTCCCCATTTATGCAAACTCTCTGCTGCCTATTTGTCAACCATGCCTCTATCCAGGAAAAAATTTCTCCTCCTATTCCATGTGCCTTAATTTTCCTCAATAGTCTCTGATGTGGGACCCTGTCAAAAGCCTTACTGAAGTCCATATACACAATATCATATTCATTACCATGATCTACCTCCTCAAATACCTTAGTGAAAAAAGTTAATAAATTCGTAAGGCAGGAACGCCCCTTTGTAAAACCATGCTGAGATTCGTTGATTAATTTATGCTTTTCAAGGTGGCTACGAACTGCCTCGGCAATTATTGATTCCATAATTTTTCCCACTATGGAGGTTAGGCTTATTGGTCTATAGTTCGAAGCTAAGTACCTGTCACCTGTTTTGAAAATAGGTATCACATTTGCCATTTTCCACTTATCTGGCACCATGCCAGTTTGTAGTGATATGTTGAAAAGATTAGCCAAAGGTTTGCTAAGCTCCTCTTTACATTCCATTAGAACCCTTGCATACAGTTCATCAGGGCCTGGGGATTTGTTAGGCTTTAATTTATCTATTTGCCTAAGGACCATGTCACTTGTGACCCTAATCGTGCACAGTTTATTATCGTCCTGTTCTACATAATTTATCATTTCTGGAATATCGCTTGTATCCTCCTGTGTAAAAACTGAGAGGAAGTATGTGTTAAAAATTCTACACATTTCCTTATCACTGTCAGTGAGCTGACCCGAGGAACTTTTGAGTGGGCCTATCTTGTCCCTGATTTTACTTCTGTATACCTGAAAGAATCCTTTTGGGTTAGTCTTCGATTCTCTTGCAACTTTAACCTCATAATCTCTTTTTGCTTTTCTAATTCTCTTTTTTATTTCTCTCTTTAACTGAATATATCGATTTCTTAATTGCCCCTCTCCTCTTTTGATTTGCCTATATATGCCTCTTTTTTGACCAATCAGATATTTTAATCTATTGTTCATTCATTTAGGATCATTTTTGTTTGATCTGATTTCCCTATTTGGAACATAATTTGACTGAGCAGCTAGAACTATGCCCTGGAAAGCGTCATATCGGCAACCATCACCACCTACCTGACCCTTAGTCAGGTCATTCCAGTTCAGCCCACCTAAGTAATTTTTCAATCCTATGAAATCAGCCAAGCGAAAGTCAGGGACAGAGACTTGATTGTCATTATTAGGGGAATTCCATGATATATTAAAACTGAGTGATTTGTGATCACTTTCCCCAAGCTCATCATTAACCTCAAGATTATTAATTAGTGTTTCCCTACTGGCAAGAGCCAAGTCAAGGAGGTTATTTACCCTAGTTGGCTCTGTCACAAACTGTTTTAAAAAACAGTCCTGGATCGTACCAAGAAAGTCACCTGACTCTAAATTTCCTGTCAAATTGCTCCAGTCAATCTGTCTATAGTTGAAATCTCCCATTAGCACAACATTTTCGTATGTAGATGCCTTACGAATTTCGTCCCATAGAAGTTTACTGCACTCCCTATCAAGATTTGGGGCCCTGTAAATCACATCCAAAATTAGTTTTTCTCGGCCCTCGAGAAGCTGTAACCAAACAGATTCAGTGGCTGACGCTTCTAATTTTATATCTTGTCTAACACAACAATTTAAATTGTTTCTGACATACATCGCTACTCCACCACCTTTCCTGTTGACCCTGTCAGTGTGGAATAATTTTTAGCCTTGTATGTGACATTCAGAGGGCATCTCTCTATCTTTCAGATTGAGCCAGGTCTCTGTTATAACAATAATATCTATGTTTCCTGCACTTGCAATTAATCTTAGCTCATCTATCTTATTTCTTACACTCCTGCTATTAGTATAGTAAACCTTAATTAAGGGAGCTAGTCCCTTGCTGCCCTCTGCTGTCCCTCTTTGTTTGCTGACCTGATCTATTGTCTTTATTTATAACTTCATGCTGAATGCCTTTTATACATTTACTGTTTCGAACCCTAGTGTTGCAACCTGCTTGTTTCCCACACACACCCATACCTCTATCTTCTATCAGTTTAAAATCATAGGCATTTCACCAATGGCCTTCTCAATTGAGTTTGCAAGTGCTACCACCCCAGCCCCAGAGAGATGTACCCCATCCCTTGCATACATATCATGTTTGCCATAAAAGTTGCTCCAGTTGTCAGTGAATGGGATTGCAAGTTTCTTGCAGTATCTGTCTAGCCAGCAATTTACACCAATTGCCCTAGACAACCATTCATATCCTACTCCCCTTCTAGGCAAGATGCTACATATGATTGGGACCCCTCCCTTAGACTTAATGAAATCTATAGCTGACCTGTACTTATCTAGCGGCTCTTCTCTCCTACCCTTCCCAATATCATTTCCACCAGCACTGAGACAGATAATGGGCTTGTTCCCATTACCTGACATGATATTATCCAGCCTGTTAACTATGTCCCCAACACCAGCTCCAGGCTGGAAGGCAGACAGAGAAGCAGGCAGGCAGGTAAGGAAGCAGGCAGGCAGGAAAGCAGGCAGGCAGGCAATCAGGCAGAGAGGCAGGAAGGCAGGCAGGCAGAGAGGCAGGCAGAGAGGCAGGCAGAGAGGCAGGAAGGCAGGCAGGCAGAGAGGCAGGAAGGCAGGCAGGCAGAGAGGCAGGATGGCAGGCAGGCAGAGAGGCAGGAAGGCAGGCAGAGAGGCAGGAAGGCAGGCAGGCAGAGAAGCAGGAAGGCAGGCAGACAGAGAGGCAGGAAGGCAGGAATGCAGAGAGACAGGAAGGCAGGCAGGCAGAGAGACAGGAAGGCAGGCAGGCAGAGAGGCAGGAAGGCAGGCAGGCAGAGAGGCAGGAAGGAAGGCAGGCAGAGAGGCAGGAAGGCAGGCAGACAGAGAGGCAGGAAAGCAGGCAGACAGAGAGGCAGGAAGGCAGGCAGACAGAGAGGCAGGAAGGCAGGCAGACAGAGAGGCAGGAAGGCAGGCAGAGAGGCAGGAAGGCAGGCAGAGAAGCAGGAAGGCAGGCAGAGAGGCAGGAAGGCAGGCAGACAGAGAGGCAGGAAGGCAGGCAGACAGAGAGGCAGGAAGGAAGGGAGACAGAGAGGCAGGAAGGCAGGTAGAGAGGCAGGAAGGGAGGCAGACAGAGAGGCAGGAAGGCAGGCAGAGAGGCAGGAAGGCAGGCAGAGAGGCAGGAAGGCAGACAGAGAGACAGGAAGGCAGGCAGAGAGGCAGGAAGGCAGGCAGGCAGAGAGGCAGGAAGGCAGGCAGGCAGAGAGGCAGGAAGGCAGGCAGAGAGGCAGGAAGGCAGGCAGAGAGGCAGGAAGGCAGGCAGAGAGGCAGGCAGAGAGGCAGGCAGAGAGGCAGGAAGGGAGGCAGACAGAGAGGCAGGAAGGCAGGCAGACAGAGAGGCAGGAAGGCAGGCAGACAGAGAGGCAGGAAGGCAGGCAGACAGAGAGGCAGGAAGGCAGGCAGAGAGGCAGGAAGGCAGGCAGAGAGGCAGGAAGGCAGGCAGACAGAGAGGCAGGAAGGCAGGCAGACAGAGAGGCAGGAAGGAAGGCAGACAGAGAGGCAGGAAGGCAGACAGAGAGGCAGGAAGGCATGCAGAGAGGCAGGAAGGCAGGCAGAGAGGCAGGAAGGCAGACAGAGAGGCAGGAAGGCAGGCAGAGAGGCAGGAAGGCAGGCAGGCAGAGAGGCAGGAAGACAGGCAGGCAGAGATGCAGGAAGGCAGGCAGAGAGGCAGGAAGGCAGGCAGAGAGGCAGGAAGGCAGGCAGAGAGGCAGGCAGAGAGGCAGGCAGAGAGGCAGGAAGGCAGGCAGACAGAGAGGCAGGAAGGCAGGCAGACAGAGAGGCAGGAAGGCAGGCAGACAGAGAGGCAGGAAGGCAGGCGGACAGAGAGGCAGGAAGGCAGGCAGACAGAGAGGCAGGAAGGCAGACAGAGAGGCAGGAAGGCAGACAGAGAGGCAGGAAGGCAGGCAGAGAGGCAGGAAGGCAGGCAGACAGAGAGGCTGGAAGGCAGGCAGACAGAGAGGCAGGAAGGCAGGCAGAGAGGCAGGAAGGCAGACAGAGAGGCCGGAAGACAGACAGAGAGGCAGGAAGGCAGACAGAGAGGCAGGAAGGCAGGCAGAGAGGCAGGAAGGCAGGCAGAGAGGCAGGAAGGCAGGCAGAGAGGCAGGAAGGCAGGCAGAGAGGCAGGAAGGCAGGCAGAGAGGCAGGAAGGCAGGCAGAGAAGCAGGAAGGCAGGCAGAGAGGCAGGAAGGCAGGCAGAGAGGCAGGAAGGCAGGCAGAGAGGCAGGAAGGCAGGCAGAGAGGCAGGAAGGCAGACAGAGAGGCAGGAAGGCAGGCAGAGAGGCAGGAAGGCAGGCAGAGAAGCAGGAAGGCAGGCAGAGAGGCAGGAAGGCAGGCAGAGAGGCAGGAAGGCAGGCAGAGAGGCAGGAAGGCAGGCAGAGAGGCAGGAAGGCAGACAGAGAGGCAGGAAGGCAGGCAGAGAGGCAGGAAGGCAGGCAGAGAGGCAGGAAGGCAGGCAGAGAGGCAGGAAGGCAGACAGAGAGGCAGGAAGGCAGACAGAGAGGCAGGAAGGCAGGCAGAGAGGAAGGAAGGCAGGCAGAGAGGCAGGAAGGCAGGCAGAGAGGCAGGAAGGCAGGCAGAGAGGCAGGAAGGCAGGCAGAGAGGCAGGAAGGCAGGCAGAGAGGCAGGAAGGCAGGCAGAGAGGCAGGAAGGCAGGCAGAGAGGCAGGAAGGCAGGCAGAGAGGCAGGAAGGCAGGCAGAGAGGCAGGAAGGCAGGCAGAGAGGCAGGCAGTGAAGCAAGCAAGCAGACGGGAGGACTGGAGTAAAGGAAATCGTATAGCCTCGCGGTCACTGAATGTTGAAACAGTGAGCCCCAGTGTTCTCTCACTCTCTCTATCTATTTCTTCCTCTATCTCTCTCTCTACCTCTCACTCTTAAATTATTAAAGAAAGATGATAATATTTTAATGTAATAACTAAATTATTACTATGGACTCGTATATTAAATGAGATTTAAAACAAAAAGAATTTGGAACTGTGTTTACTGTTAAAAGATCCGCAGTGTTTACTGTTAACAGATCCGCAGTGTTTACTGTTAACAGATCAGCAGAGTTTACTGTTAACAGATCCGCAGTGTTTACTGTTAACAGATCAGCAGAGTTTACTGTTAACAGATCCGCAGTGTATACTGTTAACAGATCCTCAGTGTTTACTGTTAACAGATCCGCAATGTTTAATAACTGTTAACAGATCCGCAATGTTTACTAACTGTTAACAGATCCGTAGTGTTTACTAAATGTTAACAGATCCGCAGTATTTACCAACTGTTAACAGATCCGTAGTGTTTACTAACTGTTAACAGATCCGTAATGTTTACTAACTGTTAACAGACCGCAATGTTTACTAACTGTTAACATATCCGCAATGTTTACCAACTGTTAACAGATCCGCAATGTTTACCAACTGTTAACAGATCCGCAATGTTTACCAACTGTTAACAGATCCGCAACGTTTACCAACTGTTAACAGATCCGCAGTGTTTACCAACTGTTAACAGATCCGCAATGTTTACCAACTGTTAACAGATCCGCAATGTTTACCAACTGTAAACAGATCCGCAATGTTTACCAACTGTTAACAGATCCGCAATGTTTACCAACTGTAAACAGATCCGCAATGTTTACCAACTGTTAACAGATCCGCAATGTTTACCAACTGTTAACAGATCCGCAATGTTTACCAACTGTAAACAGATCCGCAATGTTTACCAACTGTTAACAGATCCGCAGTGTTTACCAACTGTAAACAGATCCGCAATGTTTACCAACTGTTAACAGATCCGCAATGTTTACCAACTGTTAACAGATCCGCAATGTTTACCAACTGTTAACAGATCCGCAGTGTTTACCAACTGTTAACAGATCCGCAGTGTTTACCAACTGTTAACAGATCCGCAGTGTTTACCAACTGTTAACAGATCCGCAGTGTTTACCAACTGTTAACAGATCCGCAGTGTTTACCAACTGTTAACAGATCCGCAGTGTTTACCAACTGTTAACAGATCCGCAGTGTTTACCAACTGTTAACAGATCCGCAATGTTTACCAACTGTTAACAGATCCGCAATGTTTACAAACTGTAAACAGATCCGCAATGTTTACCAACTGTTAACAGATCCGCAATGTTTACCAACTGTTAACAGATCCGTACACTTTATCTACTGTTAAGAGACCCGCATTATTTACTTCTCACTAACAGGTTTGTTCATTAATTCAGCTGATGTTGGATGCTCTCGCATTTTTCTTTCCGTCTTCATTTGCGATTCCCTGAATCAGTCAGCATCCAATTTTACCCAAATATTCAGAGGAGCTCTTTATCCGCTTCTTCCTCAATCGCAAAATTACAGAGGTGCGTCCCTCTCTCTATATCTCTCTCTCTCTCTCTCACTCTTTCTATCTTTGACGAGAACAAAATGCGTAATGTCGGCGACAGACGATATTTTACGCGAATATGATCCAATCACGCGATCTGCTCTTCTGTTATGGCAGGCAATTAGAAGCAATTATCGGGTTAGTCGTGCATATATACGACAAGCAACGCCGGGACGTCCTCCTTTGATGGCACTGCTAAAACGATATCACATCTAAAAACGACACAAAAGCTGGGATAATTTGCAAATTGTTTTCCCCCTCCCCGACTTCTC
>NC_091309.1:6650386-6677886 GCF_038502225.1 Cherax quadricarinatus
TAAAGTAAAGGTTGGATGCGAGAAGTGGGTCATAATAAGCGTGTATGCACCTGGAGAAGAGAGGAATGCAGAGGAGAGAGAGAGATTTTGGGAGATGTTAAGTGAATGTATAGGAGCCTTTGAACCAAGTGAGAGAGTAATTGTGGTAGGGGACATGAATGCTAAAGTAGGAGAAACTTTTAGAGAGGGTGTGGTAGGTAAGTTTGGGGTGCCAGGTGTAAATGATAATGGGAGCCCTTTGATTGAACTTTGTATAGAAAGGGGTTTAGTTACAGGTAATACATATTTTAAGAAAAAGAGGATAAATAAGTATACAAGATATGATGTAGGGTGAAATGACAGTAGTTTGTTGGATTATGTAGTGGTAGATAAAAGACTGTTGAGTAGACTTCAGGATGTACATGTTTATAGAGGGGCCACAGATATATCAGATCACTTTCTAGTTGTAGCTACACTGAGAGTAAAAGGTAGATGGGACACAAGGAGAATAGAAGCATCAGGGAAGAGAGAGGTGAAGGTTTATAAACTAAAAGAGGAGGCAGTTAGGGTAAGATATAAACAGCTATTGGAGGATAGATGGGCTAATGAGAGCATAGGCAATGGGGTCGAAGAGGTATGGGGTAGGTTTAAAAATGTAGTGTTAGAGTGTTCAGCAGAAGTTTGTGGTTACAGGAAAGTGGGTGCGGGAGGGAAGAGGAGCGATTGGTGGAATGATGATGTAAAGAGAGTAGTAAGGGAGAAAAAGTTAGCATATGAGAAGTTTTTACAAAGTAGAAGTGATGCAAGGAGGGAAGAGTATATGGAGAAAAAGAGAGAGGTTAAGAGAGTGGTGAAGCAATGTAAAAAGAGAGCAAATGAGAGAGTGGGTGAGATGTTATCAACAAATTTTGTTGAAAATAAGAAAAAGTTTTGGAGTGAGATTAACAAGTTAAGAAAGCCTAGAGAACAAATGGATTTGTCAGTTAAAAATAGGAGAGGAGAGTTATTAAATGGAGAGTTAGAGGTATTGGGAAGATGGAGGGAATATTTTGAGGAATTGTTAAATGTTGATGAAGATAGGGAAGCTGTGATTTCGTGTATGGGACAAGGAGGAATAACATCTTGTAGGAGTGAGGAAGAGCCAGTTGTGAGTGTGGGGGAAGTTCGTGAGGCAGTAGGTAAAATGAAAGGGGGTAAGGCAGCCGGGATTGATGGGATAAAGATAGAAATGTTAAAAGCAGGTGGGGATATAGTTTTGGAGTGGTTGGTGCAATTATTTAATAAATGTATGGAAGAGGGTAAGGTACCTAGGGACTGGCAGAGAGCATGCATAGTTCCTTTGTATAAAGGCAAAGGGGATAAAAGAGAGTGCAAAAATTATAGGGGAATAAGTCTGCTGAGTATACCTGGTAAAGTGTATGGTAGAGTTATTATTGAAAGAATTAAGAGTAAGACGGAGAATAGGATAGCAGATGAACAAGGAGGCTTCAGGAAAGGTAGGGGGTGTGTGGACCAGGTGTTTACAGTGAAACATATAAGTGAACAGTATTTAGATAAGGCTAAAGAGGTTTTTGTGGCATTTATGGATTTGGAAAAGGCGTATGACAGGGTGGATAGGGGGGCAATGTGGCAGATGTTGCAAGTGTATGGTGTAGGAGGTAGGTTACTGAAAGCAGTGAAGAGTTTTTACGAGGATAGTGAGGCTCAAGTTAGAGTATGTAGGAAAGAGGGAAATTATTTCCCAGTAAAAGTAGGCCTTAGACAAGGATGTGTGATGTCACCGTGGTTGTTTAATATATTTATAGATGGCGTTGTAAGAGAAGTAAATGCGAGGGTCTTGACAAGAGGCGTGGAGTTAAAAGATAAAGAATCACACACAAAGTGGGAGTTGTCACAGCTGCTCTTTGCTGATGACACTGTGCTCTTGGGAGATTCTGAAGAGAAGTTGCAGAGATTGGTGGATGAATTTGGTAGGGTGTGCAAAAGAAGAAAATTAAAGGTGAATACAGGAAAGAGTAAGGTTATGAGGATAACAAAAAGATTAGGTGATGAAAGATTGAATATCAGATTGGAGGGAGAGAGTATGGAGGAGGTGAATGTATTCAGATATTTGGGAGTGGACGTGTCAGCGGATGGGTCTATGAAAGATGAGGTGAATCATAGAATTGATGAGGGGAAAAGAGTGAGTGGTGCACTTAGGAGTCTGTGGAGACAAAGAACTTTGTCCTTGGAGGCAAAGAGGGGAATGTATGAGAGTATAGTTTTACCAACGCTCTTATATGGGTGTGAAGTATGGGTGATGAATGTTGCAGCGAGGAGAAGGCTGGAGGCAGTGGAGATGTCATGTCTGAGGGCAATGTGTGGTGTGAATATAATGTAGAGAATTCGTAGTTTGGAAGTTAGGAGGAGGTGCGGGATTACCAAAACTGTTGTCCAGAGGGCTGAGGAAGGGTTGTTGAGGTGGTTCGGACATGTAGAGAGAATGGAGCGAAACAGAAGGACTTCAAGAGTGTATCAGTCTGTAGTGGAAGGAAGGCGAGGTAGGGGTCGGCCTAGGAAAGGTTGGAGAGAGGGGGTAAAGGAGGTTTTGTGTGCGAGGGGCTTGGACTTCCAGCAGGCATGCGTGAGCGTGTTTGATAGGAGTGAATGGAGACAAATGGTTTTTAATACTTGACGTGCTGTTGGAGTGTGAGCAAAGTAACATTTATGAAGGGGTTCAGGGAAACCGGCAGGCCGGACTTGAGTCCTGGAGATGGGAAGTACAGTGCCTGCACTCTGAAGGAGGGGTGTTAATGTTGCAGTTTAAAAACTGTAGTGTAAAGCACCCTTCTGGCAAGACAGTGATGGAGTGAATGATGGTGAAAGTTTTTCTTTTTCGGGCCACCCTTCCTTGGTGGGAATCGGCCAGTGTGATAATAAAAAAAAAATATATATATGTCGTGCCGAATATGTAAAACTGGTCAATTAGCAAGAACTCACTTAAAATTAAATCCTTTCTAAAAATGTCTCTTATACGTTTAAAGATATATTTTTTTCATTAATGTTGGTGTAAAAATTTTAATTTTGCACCAAAAGAATCTTAGAAAACTTACCTAACCTTATTATAACAAGAACAATTTATTTTAGCCTAACCCAACTAAGTATATTTTAGATTTGTTTACAATAATTTAATACTAAACAAACTCAGTGAAATATATTTTTTTCGTTAGGTTCAGAATGATTTCTGCGAAATTATTGCATACACAAATTTTCACTTGTCCTATAAGGCAAGATGAGCGTTGCTATTTAAGCCAAGATCGCAAGTTCTGCCTATTCGGCACGACATATATATATATATATATATATATATATATATATATATATATATATATATATATATATATATATATATATATATATATATATATATATATATATATATATATATATATATATATATATATATTCTAGGCAGGTGCGCGGAGAGTGAGACTTGAAGTTGCTTGAGGCAGAAACACTGAATAATACACTAGCAGAAGTCTCGGTATATACTGACACAAAATATTTTCTGTTTGATATTAAACACTGAGCGTCTGTTTCGAGGTCAGTTTATAGAAGTTAGTTAACTTGGCGTATTTGTGTGTCTGTGTGTGTCTGTGTGTTTTTTTTATTGTTCTTTTGGGAGGTGGTAGTGATGAAAGTGTGGGGGGGGGGTAGGTGGTGGAACGAAGTGCTGATGAGAAGTGTTGATGGGTAAAAATGGTGGGTGGGTAGTGGTGGAGTGAAGAGTGAAGAGGTGGAGGGAAGAGTGAAGAGGTGGGGTGAAGTGGTGGAGTGTAGCGGAGGAGTGTACAGGTGGTAAGTTTTATCGGTGCATACTTGTGGAAAGACGCTGAAAAGGGGTTAAGAGTTGTGGTAATTTTGGTAGTGATTCAGGATGGATCAAAACGTCGTCTAAAGTTTGCCATCCCAAATACACACTAAGTTAACTCCAAATATGATCACACACCTTCCAGTAGCTACAGTTCATCCTCGGGTCAGTGGACATCTCTCTTCTTGTATAAGTAATGTTTAAAGTGGACTTATGTGCTTGGGTGTGGCATTCAAGAGTGATGTAAACTTGATCATTATGTTACATATTCTTTGACGATATACCAGACACACTTTGTGGTCTGCTGGCAACGAGTGGCTTTCACACGCTTCCCATTAAGACCTACTCTTTAGAGGCCGTCTTGAGGACAACAGTTAAGGTGTATAGTGAAGTCAGAGATTAATAGTGATTGTAGGTTTGTCAGGTGGTGAGTGGTGATGGTGAGAGGGGATAACATCCTTGCACCAACCTCAATGTCATCTCCTCTACCTCTCGCTCCACACTCTTTAATACCCCAGTAATTCATGACTCAAATAAACAGACTTTTGTATCCCAGTCACCTCCTACCACATCCAGACCTGTTATCTGAGCCTGGAAGACCTGGGACTTGTCAGGTAATGACCCAGTTTATATACGAAAATTGTACCTTTGCTGCATTTGGACAGAGATTCTCCAGGCCGTCATGGATGTTGTTCACCTGGTTCGTGGACTTCAATCTTGGCAGGGAAATGCTTCACCAGCAAATCCTCTTTCTCCTGATTGTTGGTTGCGACACTTGCATCCTGCAGGTATAGAGTGCCATTGTGTCCACGACTGAATATCCACGTCATTCTCTTTCATCCATTTATTCTTCCCTCCTTCTCTCTCTCTCTCTCTCTCTCTCTCTCTCTCTCTCTCTCTCTCTCTCTCTCTCTCTCTCTCTCTCCCTCCCTCTCTCTCCCTCTCTCTTTCTCCCTCTCTCCCTGTATGCTCATGCCATCGTACTACACAATATCACATCGTATCTCAAGCTGTACCGAACATGGACCAGTAGGCAGATTTTATTTCTCCTCTGTAAGTAATTGCGGAAGTTCTATTTAATAATTATTTCATCAAACAAGAAATGAAAAGCGATTAAAAAAATTATCTTTTGTTCACTCCTGACTCTGTTGATGTATAATGGGCTAAAACCGAGTACACTATACCAGACTTGAAAAAAGCCTGCTGTGCAGGCGATACGGTGTCTTGGGCGTCTTAATCAACTATACTTGGTGGGTCTTCTCATATTGTCTATCATTATATGTATTTAATTGACTTGTGTTCTCTTAGTCTGCCTTTCTTGATGTTTGTCTTCTCAGTTTATCTGTAAACAACTTTGAAGACAATGTTGGTGACAGTGTTAAAGACAGTGTTGAAGATACTGTTGAAGAGAGTATTAAAGACAATGTTGAAGGCAATGTTGAAGAGAGTATTAAAGACAGTGTTGAAGACAATGTTGAAGAGAGTATTAAAGACAATGTTGAAGACAATGTTGAAGAGAGTATTAAAGACAGTGTTGAAGACAATGTTGAAGAGAGTATTAAAGACAATGTTGAAGAGAGTATTAAAGACAATGTTGAAGACAATGTTGAAGAGAGTATTAAAGACAGTGTTGAAGATACTGTTGAAGAGAGTATTAAAGACAATGTTGAAGACAATGTTGAAGAGAGTATTAAAGACAGTGTTGAAGATACAGTTGAAGAGAGTATTAAAGACAATGTTGAAGACAATGTTGAAGAGAGTATTAAAGACAGTGTTGAATACAATGTTGAAGAGAGTATTAAAGACAATGTTGAAGACAATGTTGAAGAGAGTATAAAATACAATGTTGAAGGCAATGTTGAAGAGAGTATTAAAGACAATGTTGAAGACAATGTTGAAGACAATGTTGAAGAGAGTATTAAAGACAATGTTGAAGACAATGTTGAAGAGAGTATTAAAGACAATGTTGAAGACAACGTTGAAGACAATGTTGAAGAGAGTATTAAAGACAATGCTGAAGACAATGTTGAAGAGAGTATTAAAGACAGTGTTGAAGACAATGTTGAAGAGAGTATTAAAGACAGTGTTGAAGACAATGTTGAAGAGAGTATTAAAGACAGTGTTGAAGACAATGTTGAAGACAATGTTGAAGAGAGTATTAAAGACAATGTTGAAGACAATGTTGAAGACAATGTTGAAGAGAGTATTAAAGACAGTGTTGAAGACAATGTTGAAGAGAGTATTAAAGACAGTGTTGAAGACAATGTTGAAGAGAGTATTAAAGACAATCTTGAAGACAATGTTGAAGAGAGTATTAAAGACAATGTTGAAGAGAGTATTAAAGACAATCTTGAAGACAATGTTGAAGAAAGTATTAAAGACAATGTTGAAGAGAGTATTAAAGACAATGTTGAAGAGAGTATTAAAGACAGTGTTGAAGACAATGTTGAAGAGAGTATTAAAGACAGTGTTGAAGACAATGTTGAAGAGAGTATTAAAGACAATGCTGAAGACAATGTTGAAGAGAGTATTAAAGACAGTGTTGAAGACAATGTTGAAGAGAGTATTAAAGACAATGCTGAAGACAATGTTGAAGAGAGTATTAAAGACAGTGTTGAATACAATGTTGAAGAGAGTATAAAATACAATGTTGAAGGCAATGTTGAAGAGAGTATTAAAGACAAAGTTGAAGACAATGTTGAAGAGAGTATAAAATACAATGTTGAAGGCAATGTTGAAGAGAGTATTAAAGACAATGTTGAAGACAATGTTGAAGAGAGTATTAAAGACAGTGTTGAAGACAATGTTGAAGACAATGTTGAAGAGAGTATTAAAGACAATGTTGAAGACAATGTTGAAGAGAGTATTAAAGACAGTGTTGAAGACAATGTTGAAGAGAGTATTAAAGACAGTGTTGAAGACAATGTTGAAGACAATGTTGAAGAGAGTATTAAAGACAGTGTAGAAGACAATGTTGAAGAGAGTATTAAAGACAATCTTGAAGACAATGTTGAAGACAATGTTGAAGACAATGTTGAAGAGAGTATTAAAGACAGTGTTGAAGACAATGTTGAAGACAATGTTGAAGAGAGTATTAAAGACAGTGTTGAAGACAATGTTGAAGAGAGTATTAAAGACAATCTTGAAGACAATGTTGAAGAGAGTATTAAAGACAATGTTGAAGAGAGTATTAAAGACAATGTTGAAGAGAGTATTAAAGACAGTGTTGAAGACAATGTTGAAGAGAGTATTAAAGACAGTGTTGAAGACAATGTTGAAGAGAGTATTAAGGACAGTGTTGAAGACAATGTTGAAGAGAGTATTAAAGACAGTGTTGAAGACAATGTTGAAGAGAGTATTAAAGACAGTGTTGAAGACAATGTTGAAGAGAGTATTAAAGACAATGTTGAAGAGAGTATTAAAGACAATGTTGAAGACAATGTTGAAGAGAGTATTAAAGACAATGCTGAAGACAATGTTGAAGAGAGTATTAAAGACAGTGTTGAAGACAATGTTGAAGAGAGTATTAAAGACAATGCTGAAGACAATGTTGAAGAGAGTATTAAAGACAGTGTTGAAGAGAGTATTAAAGACAATGTTGAAGACAATGTTGAAGAGAGTATTAAAGACAATGTTGAAGACAATGTTGAAGAGAGTATTTAAGACAATGTTGAAGACAATGTTGAAGACAATGTTGAAGACAATGTTGAAGACAATGTTGAAGACAATGTTGAAGACAATGTTGAAGAGAGTATTAAAGACAATGTTGAAGAGAGTATTAAAGACAATGTTAAAGACAATGTTGAAGAGAGTATTAAAGACAGTGTTGAAGACAATGTTGAAGAGAGTATTAAAGACAATGTTGAAGAGAGTATTAAAGACAATGTTGAAGAGAGTATTAAAGACAATGTTAAAGACAATGTTGAAGAGAGTATTAAAGACAGTGTTGAAGACAATGTTGAAGAGAGTATTAAAGACAATGTTGAAGAGAGTATTAAAGACAATGTTGAAGAGAGTATTAAAGACAATGTTGAAGAGAGTATTAAAGACAATGTTAAAGACAATGTTGAAGAGAGTATTAAAGACAGTGTTGAAGACAATGTTGAAGAGAGTATTAAAGACAATGTTGAAGAGAGTATTAAAGACAATGTTGAAGAGAGTATTAAAGACAATGTTAAAGACAATGTTGAAGAGAGTATTAAAGACAGTGTTGAAGACAATGTTGAAGAGAGTATTAAAGACAATGTTAAAGACAATGTTGAAGAGAGTATTAAAGACAATGTTGAAGAGAGTATTTAAGACAGTGTTGAAGACAATGTTGAAGAGAGTATTAAAGACAATGTTGAAGAGAGTATTAAAGACAATGTTGAAGAGAGTATTAAAGACAATGTTGAAGAGAGTATTAAAGACAATGTTGAAGAGAGTATTAAAGACAATGTTAAAGACAATGTTGAAGAGAGTATTAAAGACAGTGTTGAAGACAATGTTGAAGAGAGTATTAAAGACAATGTTAATGACAATGTTGAAGAGAGTATTAAAGACAATGTTGAAGAGAGTATTTAAGACAGTGTTGAATACAATGTTGAAGAGAGTATTAAAAACAATGTTGAAGAGAGTATTAAAGACAGTGTTGAAGAAAATGTTGAAGAGAGTATTAAAGACAATGTTAAAGACAATGTTGAAGAGAGTATTAAAGACAGTGTTAAAGACAATGTTGAAGGGAATATTAAAGACAGTGTTGAAGACAATGTTAAAGACAAAATTGAAGACAATGTTAAAGACAATGTTAAAGACAATGTTGCAGACAGTGCTGAAGACAATGTCGAGATGGTAAAAGACTATCCTCATCTCCTGCTGGTAATTAGTATTGGAGGCTCACACACTCACCTCTCTGTCTGTCTCTGTCTCTGTCTCTGTCTCTGTCTCTGTCTCTGTCTCTGTCTCTGTCTCTGTCTCTTTCTCTCTGTAAAGCTGGAGCCAGCTGTTTAGTGAATGTAAAGCTGGAGCCAGCTGTTTAGTGAATATAAAGCTGGAGCCAGCTGTTCAGTGAATGTAAAGCTGGAGCCAGCTGTTTAGTGAATGTAAAGCTGGAGCCAGCTGTTTAGTGAATGTAAAGCTGGAGCCAGCTGTTTAGTAAAGGTAAAGCCGGATATATATATATATATATATATATATATATATATATATATATATATATATATATATATATATATATATATATATATATATATATATATATATATATATATATATATATATATATATATATATATATATATATATATATATATATATATATATATATATATATATATATATAGCTGGCAAATCAGGTCAGTTTTGTCCCCAGGATGCGACCCACACCAGTCGGCTAACACCAAGGTACTTATCTACTGCTAGGTGAACAGGGACAGCAGGTGTCTTACGGAGACACGTCCTAATGTTTCTACTCGTACCGGGGATCGAACCACGTACCTCAGTTTGTGAGTTGAATGCGCTACCAATAATTTAAGTCATATGCTCCATAACAGAAAATGCAAATCGTGTGTCATTCACATCAGAGAAAATTTAAAAAATTATGTCAATCGCATCCCACCAAAAATCAATAAAAATGTATAATTGTCTTATTTTAGCTGCAAAATAAATCCGGGATCATCAGATTTTTTTTTTATTTTAAGCTCGAATTATGTCAGATGACTCACAATAAACAAGGATTTATACTCAGTGGCCATTTTATTAGGTACATCCTTCTAGGACTGGGTATGGGCCCTCCAACCAGCCTGAATTCCTTGTGGCATGGATTCAACAAGGTACTGCAAACATAACTTAGAGATCCTGGTTCATGTTGACATGATGGCATCACACAGTTGCTGTAGATGTGTCAACTGAACATTCATGCTGTGACTCTCCCTTTCCACCACATCCCAAAGGTTTACGTGAAATTCTGACCCGACCATCTGTATGTCGCAACAGAAATCGCTATTCGTCAAATCTAGCTACGTTTCTCCGGTCTTCAACTGTCCAGTTGTGTTGATACTGTGTCCGCTGTAACCTCAGTTTCATGTTCTTAGCTGACAAGAGTGGAACACGGTATGCTGCTGCAGCCCATCCACTTCAAAGTTCGACGTGTTGTGCATTCAGACATGCCCTTCAGACTACTGTTGTACTGAGTAGTTATTTGAGTTACTCTCATCTTCCTGTCAGCTTGAAACAATCTAGCCATTCTCCTCTGACCTCTTTCATTAACAAGACGTTTTCACCCACATAACTACCGCTCACTGGATATTTTGCGTTTCTCACACCAGAATATAAGCAGTTCCTGAGATACTTAAACCAGTCTGTCTGGCACCAACAATCATTCCGCAGTCAAAGTCACTTAGAATTTTCGACATTCTGATGTACAGTCTAAACAACAACTGAACGTTTCGACCACGTCTAAATGTTTTCAGGTACTGAGGTGTTGCCACGTGATTGACTTATTAGATATTTGCATTAACGAAGACGTGTGCCTAATAAATTGGTCACTGAATGTTTATACAGAATTAAAAAAATACATGATTCAACATCTTCTATGTGATATATATATATATATATATATATATATATATATATATATATATATATATATATATATATATATATATATATATATATATATATATATATATATATATATATATATATATATATATATATATATATACATAAGCTGTAAAACAAGTAACAACACAAGATATACAGAATATACTGAGAGGTGTATATATCTCTCTCAGTGTATATACACTGAGAATATACTTAAATCCCTATCTTAGGGAAGAGGTTCTGAGAAGCCCTTATAACTCTCGTGTGGTAGATAAGATTTAAACCCAATTAAATAGCCATAACAATGGTAAGTCTTAGATGAATTTACTGCTATTTTGTGTGTGTGTGTGTGTGTGTGTGTGTGTGTGTGTGTGTGTGTGTGTGTGTGTGTGTGTGTGTGTGTGTGTGTGTGTGTGTGTGTGTGTTTGTTTGTTTCATTTTTCAATCTATTTTGTAACACATCTTTCCACCTGTACATTTTGTATTTCCTGGTTCTCCTTCTAATTTCTTCTCGATGCTGCCTTCCTCCTCCTGCGATGCTGCCAACCTCCTCCTGCGATGCTACCTTCCTCCTCCTGCGATGCTGCCTTCCTCCTCCTGCGATGCTGCCAACCTCCTCCTGCGATGCTACCTTCCTCCTCCTGCGATGCTGTCTTCCTCCTCCTGCGATGCTGCCTTCCTCCTCCTGCGATGCTGCCTTCCTCCTCCTGCGATGCTGCCTTCCTCCTCCTGCGATGCTGCCTTCCTCCTCCTGCGATGCTGCCTTCCTCCTCCTGCGATGCTGCCTTCCTCCTCCTGCGATGCTGCCTTCCTCCTCCTGCGATGCTGCCTTCCTCCTCCTGCGATGCTGCCTTCCTCCTCCTGCGATGCTGCCTTCCTCCTCCTGCGATGCTGCCTTCCTCCTCCTGCGATGCTGCCTTCCTCCTCCTGCGATGCTGTCTTCCTCCTCCTGCGATGCTGCCTTCCTCCTCCTGCGATGCTGCCTTCCTCCTCCTGCGATGCTGCCTTCCTCCTCCTGCGATGCTGCCTTCCTCCTTATGCGATGCTGCCTTCCTCCTCCTGCGATGCTGCCTTCCTCCTCCTGCGATGCTGTCTTCCTCCTCCTGCGATGCTGTCTTCCTCCTCCTGCGATGCTGTCTTCCTCCTCCTGCGATGCTGCCTTCCTCCTCCTGCGATGCTGTCTTCCTCCTCCTGCGATGCTGTCTTCCTCCTCCTGCGATGCTGTCTTCCTCCTCCTGCGATGCTGTCTTCCTCCTCCTGCGATGCGGTCTTCCTCCTCCTGCGATGCTGCCTTCCTCCTCCTGCGATGCTGCCTTCCTCCTCCTGCGATGCTGCCTTCCTCCTCCTGCGATGCTGCCTTCCTCCTCCTGCGATGCTGCCTTCCTCCTCCTGCGATGCTGCCTTCGTCCTCCTGCGATGCTGTCTTCCTCCTCCTGCGATGCTGCCTTCCTCCTCCTGCGATGCTGCCTTCCTCCTCCTGCGATGCTGCCTTCCTCCTCTTGCGATGCTGCCTTCCTCCTCCTGCGATGCTGCCTTCCTCCTCCTGCGATGCTGCCTTCCTCCTATTGCGATGCTGTCTTCCTCCTCCTGCGATGCTGCCTTCCTCCTCCTGCGATGCTGCCTTCCTCCTCCTGCGATGCTGCCTTCCTCCTCCGCGATGCTGCCTTCCTCCTCCTGCGATGCTGCCTTCCTCCTCCTGCGATGCTGCCTTCCTCCTCCTGCGATGCTGCCTTCCTCTTCCTGCGATGCTACCTTCCTCCTCTTGCGATGCTGCCTTCCTCCTCCTGCGATGCTGCCTTCCTCCTCCTGTGATGCTGCCTTCCTCCTCCTGCGATGCTGTCTTCCTACTCCTGCGATGCTGCCTTCCTCCTGCGATGCTGCTTTCCTCCTCCTGCGATGCTGCCTTCCTCCTCCTGCGATGCCGCCCTCCTCCTCCTCCTGGGATGCCGCCCTCCTCCTCCTCCTGCGATGCCGCCCTCCTCCTCCTCCTGCGATGCCGCCCTCCTCCTCCTCCTGCGATGCCGCCCTCCTCCTCCTCCTGCGATGCCGCCCTCCTCCTCCTCCTGCGATGCCGCCCTCCTCCTCCTCCTGCGATGCTGCCTTCCTCCTCCTGCGATGCTGCCATCCTCCTCCTGCGATGCTGCCTTCCTCCTCTTGCGATGCTGCCTTCCTCCTCCTGCGATGCTGCCTTCCTCCTCCTGCGATGCCGCCCTCCTCCTCCTCCTCCTGCGATGCTGCCCTCCTCCTCCTCCTGCGATGCTGCCTTCCTCCTCCTGCGATGCTGTCTTCCTCCTCCTGCGATGCTGCCTTCCTCCTCCTGCGATGCTGCCTTCCTCCTCCTGCGATGCCGCCCTCCTCCTCTTTCTGCGATGCCGCCCTCCTCCTCCTCCTGCGATGCCGCCCTCCTCCTCCTCCTCCTGCGATGCCGCCCTCCTCCTCCTCCTGCGATGCCGCCCTCCTCCTCCTCCTCCTGCGATGCCGCCCTCCTCCTCCTCCTGCGATGCCGCCCTCCTCCTCCTCCTCCTCCTGCGATGCCCCCTCCTCCTCCTCCTCCTGCGATGCCACCCTCCTCCTCCTCCTGCGATGCCGCCCTCCTCCTCCTCCTCCTCCTGCGATGCCGCCCTCCTCCTCCTCCTCCTCCTGCGATGCCGCCCTCCTCCTCCTGCGATGCCGCAATCCTCCTCCTCCTCCTGCGATGCCGCCCTCCTCCTCCTCCTGCGATGCCGCCCTCCTCCTCCTGCGATGCCGCCCTGCTCCTCCTCCTGCGATGCCGCCCTCCTCCTCCTCCTGCGATGCCGCCCTCCTCCTCCTCCTGCGATGCCGCCCTCCTCCTCCTCCTGCGATGCCGCCCTCCTCCTCCTGCGATGCCGCCCTCCTCCTCCTCCTGCGATGCCGCCCTCCTCCTCCTCCTGCGATGCCGCCCTCCTCCTCCTCCTGCGATGCCGCCCTCCTCCTCCTCCTGCGATGCCGCCCTCCTCCTCCTCCTGCGATGCCGCCCTCCTCCTCCTCCTGCGATGCTGCCTTCCTCCTCCTGCGATGCTGCCTTCCTCCTCCTGCGATGCTGCCTTCCTCCTCTTGCGATGCTGCCTTCCTCCTCCTGCGATGCTGCCTTCCTCCTCCTGCGATGCTGCCTTCCTCCTCCTGTGCTGCCGCCCTCCTCCTCCTCCTGTGCTGCCGCCCTCCTCCTCCTCCTGTGATGCCGCCCTCCTCCTCCTCCTGTGATGCCGCCCTCCTCCTCCTCCTCCTGTGATGCCGCCCTCCTCCTCCTCCTGTGATGCCGCCCTCCTCCTCCTCCTGTGATGCCGCCCTCCTCCTCCTACTGTGATGCCGCCCTCCTCCTCCTCCTGTGATGCCGCCCTCCTCCTCCTCCTGTGATGCCGCCCTCCTTCTCCTCCTGTGATGCCGCCCTCCTCCTCCTCCTGCGATGCCGCCTTCCTCCTCCTCCTCCTGCGATGCCGCCTTCCTCCTCCTCCTGTGATGCCGCCCTCCTCCTCCTCCTGTGATGCCGCCCTCCTCCTCCTCCTGTGATGCCGCCCTCCTCCTCATCCTGTGATGCCGCCCTCCTCCTCCTCCTGTGATGCCGCCCTCCTCCTCCTCCTGTGATGCCGCCCTCCTCCTCCTGTGATGACGCCCTCCTCCTCCTCCTCCTGTGATGCCGCCCTCCTCCTCCTCCTCCTGTGATGCCGCCCTCCTCCTCCTCCTCCTGTGATGCCGCCCTCCTCCTCCTCCTCCTGTGATGCCGCCCTCCTCCTCCTCCTCCTGTGATGCCGCCCTCCTCCTCCTCCTCCTGTGATGCCGCCCTCCTCCTCCTCCTGTGATGCCGCCCTCCTCCTCCTCCTCCTGTGATGCCGCCCTCCTCCTCCTCCTGTGATGCCGCCCTCCTCCTCCTCCTGTGATGCCGCCCTCCTCCTCCTCCTCCTGTGATGCCGCCCTCCTCCTCCTCCTCCTGTGATGCCGCCCTCCTCCTCCTCCTCCTGTGATGCCGCCCTCCTCCTCCTCCTCCTCCTATGATGCCGCCCTCCTCCTCCTCCTCCTGTGATGCCGCCCTCCTCCTCCTCCTGTGATGCCGCCCTCCTCCTCCTCCTCCTGTGATGCCGCCCTCCTCCTCCTCCTCCTGTGATGCCGCCCTCCTCCTCCTCCTGTGATGCCGCCCTCCTCCTCCTCCTCCTGTGATGCCGCCCTCCTCCTCCTCCTGTGATGCCGCCCTCCTCCTCCTCCTCCTGTGATGCCGCCCTCCTCCTCCTCCTCCTGTGATGCCGCCCTCCTCCTCCTCCTCCTGTGATGCCGCCCTCCTCCTCCTCCTCCTGTGATGCCGCCCTCCTCCTCCTCCTGTGATGCCGCCCTCCTCCTCCTCCTCCTGTGATGCCGCCCTCCTCCTCCTCCTCCTGTGATGCCGCCCTCCTCCTCCTCCTCCTCCTGTGATGCCGCCCTCCTCCTCCTCCTCCTATGATGCCGCCCTCCTCCTCCTCCTCCTATGATGCCGCCCTCCTCCTCCTCCTCCTGTGATGCCGCCCTCCTCCTGTGATGCCGCCCTCCTCCTCCTCCTCCTCCTGTGATGCCGCCCTCCTCCTCCTCCTCCTGTGATGCCGCCCTCCTCCTCCTCCTCCTATGATGCCGCCCTCCTCCTCCTCCTCCTGTGATGCCGCCCTCCTCCTCCTCCTGTGATGCCGCCCTCCTCCTCCTCCTCCTGTGATGCCGCCCTCCTCCTCCTCCTGTGATGCCGCCCTCCTCCTCCTGTGATGCCGCCCTCCTCCTCCTCCTCCTGTGATGCCGCCCTCCTCCTCCTACTCCTGTGAAGCCGCCATCCTCCTCCTCCTCCTGTGATGCCGCCCTCCTCCTCCTCCTCCTGTGATGCCGCCCTCCTCCTCCTCCTCCTGTGATGCCGCCCTCCTCCTCCTCCTGTGATGCCGCCCTCCTCCTCCTCCTCCTGTGATGCCGCCCTCCTCCTCCTCCTCCTCCTGTGATGCCGCCCTCCTCCTCCTCCTCCTGTGATGCCGCCCTCCTCCTCCTCCTCCTATGATGCCGCCCTCCTCCTCCTCCTCCTGTGATGCCGCCCTCCTCCTCCTCCTGTGATGCCGCCCTCCTCCTCCTCCTCCTGTGATGCCGCCCTCCTCCTCCTCCTCCTCCTGTGATGCCGCCCTCCTCCTCCTCCTCCTGTGATGCCGCCCTCCTCCTCCTCCTCCTGTGATGCCGCCCTCCTCCTCCTCCTCCTGTGCAGCCCCCCTCCTCCTCCTCCTGTGATGCCGCCCTCCTCCTCCTCCTCCTATGATGCCGCCCTCCTCCTCCTCCTCCTGTGATGCCGCCCTCCTCCTCCTCCTCCTGTGATGCCGCCCTCCTCCTCCTCCTCCTGTGATGCCGGCCTCCTCCTCCTCCTCCTGTGATGCCGCCCTCCTCCTCCTCCTCCTGTGATGCCGCCCTCCTCCTCCTCCTGTGATGCCGCCCTCCTCCTCCTCCTGCGATGCCGCCTTCCTCCTCCTCCTCCTGCGATGCCGCCTTCCTCCTCCTCCTGTGATGCCGCCCTCCTCCTCCTCCTGTGATGCCGCCCTCCTCCTCCTCCTGTGATGCCGCCCTCCTCCTCCTCCTGTGATGCCGCCCTCCTCCTCCTCCTGTGATGCCGCCCTCCTCCTCCTCCTGTGATGCCGCCCTCCTCCTCCTCCTGCGATGCCGCCTTCCTCCTCCTCCTGTGATGCCGCCCTCCTCCTCCTCCTGTGATGCCGCCCTCCTCCTCCTCCTGTGATGCCGCCCTCCTCCTCCTCCTGTGATGCCGCCCTCCTCCTCCTCCTGTGATGCCGCCCTCCTCCTCCTCCTGTGATGCCGCCCTCCTCCTCCTCCTGTGATGCCGCCCTCCTCCTCCTCCTGTGATGCCGCCCTCCTCCTCCTCCTGGATAAAACATTATGGGAAAATCCTCTTGGAAAGCGATATTATTTTTTTTGTCTGTCGTCTCATTTATCAAGGCGGAGGTGTGAGAGAGAGAGAGAGAGAGAGAGAGAGAGAGAGAGAGAGAGAGAGAGAGAGAGAGAGAGAGAGAAAGGAGGGAGGAAGAAAACAGCAACTCCCTTGACCGTCACCTGCATACCCCCACCCACACACACACACACACACACACACACACACACACACACACACACACACACACACACACACACACACACACACACACACACACACACACACACACACACAGATCAATTAATATAATTAATTACTTTTCCCTTGGTAGTAATCCTAATGAGGAAACAGAGGTGACAATTAGCAGGATAAATTAGCGTCTTCCTGGAGGCTGCTAGAGTTAGGAGGAGAACGTAGAGGTAACTTGAAGACGGCGTCCAGGAAGCTCTCACACGTCCGATTCCAAAGATTTAATTACCAGACATTGATGACTCGTTAGCTGTCAGTTGTTGGATGCTAAAGTCTGTGTATGTGTGTACTCACCTATTTGTACTCACCTATTTGTGGTTGCAGGGGTCGAGTCACAGCTCCTGGCCCCGCCTCTTCGCTGATTGTGACTAGGTCCTCTCTCTCCCTGCCCCATGAGCTCTATCATACCTCGCCTTAAAACTATGTATGGTTCCTGCCTCCACTACATCACTTTCTAGGCTATTCCATGGCCTGACTACTCTATGACTGAAGAAATACTTCCTAACATCCCTTTGATTCATCTGAGTCTTCAACTTCCAATTGTGACCTCTTGTGTCTGTGTCCCATCTCTGGAACATCCCTTCTTTGTCTACCTCGTCTATTCCGCGCAGTATTTTATATGTCGTTATCATGTCTCCCCTGACCCTCCTGTCCTCCAGTGTCGTCAGGCCGATTTCCCTCAACCTTTCTTCATAGGACAATCCCCGTAGCTCTGGGACTAGTCTTGTTGCAAACCTTTGCACTTTCTCTAATTTCTTGACGTGCTTGACTAGGTGTATGTGTGTGTACTCACCTATTTGTACTTACTCAGGTGTGTGTGTGTGTGTGTGTGTGTGTGTGTGTGTGTGTGTGTGTGTGTGTGTATGTTGTTCCTGCCCGGGCAGGGAATAAGTACTATAGACTCGAATCCTTCTACTCGAAGTGTTTGCTGATATTTTTCTCAACTCTACAAAATATATATAGACGCTCTCAGTGACCACTTTATTAGGTACACCTGTTTGCTAATGCAAATATCTAATCAGCCAATCACTTGGCAGCACCTCAAGCCTAAAAGCATTCAGACATAGTAGAGACGTTAAGTTGTTGTTCAAACTGAACATCAGATTGTGTAAGAAATATGATGACTTTGACTATGGAATGATTATTGGTGCCGGACGAGGTGGTTTAAGCCTCTCAGAAACTTCTGAGATTGTCACTCAACAGTCTAAATTTAGAACTTACAGAGAATGCGTGGAAACATAAAACATCCAATGAGTAGCAGTTCTGTTGGTGAAAATGCCTTGATAATGGGAGAGGTCAGAGGAAGATGGCCAAACTGATTCAAGCTGACAGGAAGGTGACAGTAACTTAAATAACTACATGTTACAAAGGTAGCATGAAGAGCATCTATGAACGTATAACACATCGAACCTTGAAGTGGATGGGATACTGCTCCACTCTTGTCAGTTAAGAACAGATAACCGAGGCTACAGCGGTCACAGACTCACCAAAACTGGAGAGTTGAAGATTGGAAAAAAATTGCCTGATCTGACGAATCGCGATTTCTTTTACGATGTTCAGATGGTAAGGTCAAAATTTGGCATAAACTTTTGGGATGAACGTGCAACCGAAAACATGCAGCAACTTCGTAATGCTATCGTGTCAGTGTTTAAGGATTTCATCGCAACTCATATGAATGATAAACAGTAAGTACCAGTACCAGAAATCACAGATATCCTGATGTTACATCGTGTATTACGCCAGCTAACCAAGAACGATTACTACAGTACAGGTGATCGAACCAGTCCCCAGCTCCCCTCCACTACAAATCACTATGCTAAAACTCAACAAGCAGTCACCAGAGGATCTAGGGCTGTATACCAATTCTAGATGGCTCTGGTTTCCTTGCTTATCGATAATAATGATGACTACAGGATTCATGGCTGGTCTTGTGTGCGCAAAAATAAGTATATAACCTACTGGACGCATAAAATAGTGACCTTTCAATTTATTTTTTATTTTATTGCAAAAGAACGAGGGAAGTGAGACAAGGGATGGTTGAATCTGGCACGAGATTGGTGAGTTTCTAGACTGTTGAGCCAATCAGAGTCAGTCTTGCGTCAAGGGTCTTTGTTACCTAATTACCGGAGGTAATTGGATAGTTACAGGGCTCATTGGCCTCTTACTGGGGTAAATTAAGAAGCTGTTAGTGTTTGTGTTAGAGTGATATAGGGAGTTAATGGTGCTTCTTGCACAGTTACTTAACAAGAATTTGGCGACGAGTGTCGTAGGTAATTAGGTACTTAGAGGCGGATAATAAGCCGCTTCACCTGAGTGCTGGTGAATAATTTATAGAGATAATTAGGAATGTAATGAAATGTTTTAAAATGTTTATTAGTTTGGTGTTCAAGTGAACACATGTTGCTTATAATAAATGTTTATATTAGTAATGTTTATATTAGTAATGTTTGCAATGGAAAGTGTAAAAACGTTTAACAGATAGTTAGGTTTCAAGCCTATAAACTGCACGATGGTCATTAAGGCTGGGTTTTACCCGAGCACTAACAGTATATATATATATATATATATATATATATATATATATATATATATATATATATATATATATATATATATATATATATATATATATATATATATATATATATATATATATATATATATATATATATATATATATATATATATATATATATATATATATATATATATATATATATATATATATATATATATATATATATATATATATATATATATATGCAATAAGATCACAGTAAACAGGTGATTTCAGAATATGCAAAACAACCACTCTGAAAGAATAGAGAAATTCCAAGCGCTTTCGTGACTACTCACATTATCAAGGAACTATGAAAGTAAAGCATCCAAGGAAGCTATATAAGGGGTCTGGCCAGCACCTCACTATCAGATCCCACAACGGTTAAACACCTGACGCGCGCCGACCCAACTTGGATAGGTCCTTTGCACAACTCACCCCACAAACTATTCTACCCAAGAAAATTTAAAAATTATTTGTCCAGTGTATTATTAAATTCTTCCCAAATTCTATTAATTATAAATGGATCTAATTTATATAAACCAAAGGAAATATTCATATTATTGTCAAAACTGCTTTTTATGAAACAAGATTCAATTATATTCCTGTCGACCATGGACTTGCTTGATACTACTTTCTCAACTTTTTGAAAATCAATTGCATGGTTAAAATCTCTTACATGAATAAATAGAGCATTGGAATCTTGTCCAGTTCTAATGCTATATTTATGTTGTTTTAATCTTAGTTCGAGATTTTTACCAGTTTGACCGTAATAAACTTTATCGCAAATTTTACAAGGAATCTTATAGACACATCCATCAGCATTTTGGGGGGAATTCTTTATCAAAAGTTTTTTTACTGTATCAAGATTTTTGAATACAACTTTAATATTAAAAGTCTTAAGAAGAGAAGGCATATCAATCAAGTTTTCATGGTAAGGGAGAACCAACATATTTTTAGTTGAATAAGGCTGGTTGTCCCTTTTTGGATTGTAAAAAGTATTTCTAGCAACTTTAAAAGATTTATCAATTACATTTCTTGGGTATTTTAAATCATTACCTATTTCATAAATTTTGGATATTTCCTCATCTATGAACTCAGGACTACAAATTCGTAAAGCTCTCAAAAACATTGATGAGAAAACAGACAGTTTCAAAAAATTCCATGTATAGGTTACTAAGAACAGGTGAAAGAGGATTTCCCATTGCCATACCAAACTTCTGAGTGTAAAACTTATCATTAAATACAAATTTTGCATCAACAATGCAAAGTTTAATAAGTTTAATGATAGTAGGAACTGGCAATGGTAAATCATAGTTAACGAGTTCTTCAGATAAGAAACTTAATAAATCATCAACAGGAACTTTCGTAAACAAGGAAGTAACATCAAAACTAACCATGTTAAAATCATTTAAGTCAGTCAAGGAGCTTAATTTATCAACCAAGTCTATGTTGTTTTTAACATTAAAGTTAGAAATTTTGAAGAACTCGTTAACTATGATTTACCATTGCCAGTTCCTACTATCATTAAACTTATTAAACTTTGCATTGTTGATGCAAAATTTGTATTTAATGATAAGTTTTACACTCAGAAGTTTGGTATGGCAATGGGAAATCCTCTTTCACCTGTTCTTAGTAACCTATACATGGAATTTTTTGAAACAAGGTTACTTAACACAATCCTCCCTAATAGAGCTAAATGGTTCAGATATGTTGATGATATTTTGTGTCTTATGCCCAAAAATGTAGATATACACCATTTCCTAGGAAAATTAAATAGCTTAGCCCATTCTATAAACTTTACTGTTGAGTTTGAAGAAAATAACTCATTGCCTTTTCTAGATGTTTTAATTATTAAGGGTAATAATGAATTCAAATTTAAAATTTACAGAAAACCTACAAATAACTGTTCCTATGTCCACTATTATTCCTCGCATCAAGATAGAGTCAAACTGTCTGTTTTCTCATCAATGTTTTGAGAGCTTTACGAATTTGTAGTCCTGAGTTCATAGATGAGGAAATATCCAAAATTTATGAAATAGGTAATGATTTAAAATACCCAAGAAATGTAATTGATAAATCTTTTAAAGTTGCTAGAAATACTTTTTACAATCCAAAAAGGGACAACCAGCCTTATTCAACTAAAAATATGTTGGTTCTCCCTTACCATGAAAACTTGGTTGATATGCCTTCTCTTCTTAAGACTTTTAATATTAAAGTTGTATTAAAAAATCTTGATACAGTAAAAAAACTTTTGATAAAGAATTCCCCCCAAAATGCTGATGGATGTGTCTATAAGATTCCTTGTAAAATTTGCTATAAAGTTTATTACGGTCAAACTGGTAAAAATCTCGAACTAAGATTAAAACAACATAAATATAGCATTAAAACTGGACAAGATTCCAATGCTCTATTTATTCATGTAAGAGATTTTAACCATCCAATTGATTTTCAAAAAGTTGAGAAAGTAGTATCAAGCAAGTCCATGGTCGACAGGAATATAATTGAATCTTGTTTCATAAAAAGCAGTTTTGACAATAATATGAATATTTCCTTTGGTTTATATAAATTAGATCCATTTATAATTAATAGAATTTGGGAAGAATTTAATAATACACTGGACAAATAATTTTTAAATTTTCTTGGGTAGAATAGTTTGTGGGGTGAGTTGTGCAAAGGACCTATCCAAGTTGGGTCGGCGCGCGTCAGGTGTTTAACCGTTGTGGGATCTGATAGTGAGGTGCTGGCCAGACCCCTTATATAGCTTCCTTGGATGCTTTACTTTCATTGTTCCTTGATAATGTGAGTAGTCACGAAAGCGCTTGGAATTTATCTATTCTTTCAGAGTGGTTGTTTTGCATATATATATATATATATACCTCATACGGTTTAGTGTACATACAATGGGATATAGACCTCTCAGAGTATATACATTATTTCATAATACATTGACAGCAGCAGCAAGTACAGCTAAAAATTAGCAAAAAATACTAGGATATATACCTCAGCTTTATAATTCAACAGACACTCAGGATATATACCTCAGCTTTATAATTCAACAGACCCTTAGCATATATACCTCAGCTTTATAATTCAACAGACCCTTAGCATATATACCTCAGCTTTATAATTCAACAGACCCTTAGCATATATACCTCAGCTTTATAATTCAACAGACCCTTAGCATATATACCTCAGCTTTATAATTCAACAGACCCTTAGCATATATACCTTAGCTTTATAATTCAACAGACCCTTAGCATTTATACCTCAGCTTTATAATTCAACAGACCCTTAGCATATATACCTCAGGTTTATAATTCAACAGACCCTTAGCATATATACCTCAGCTTTATAATTCAACAGACCATTAACATATATACTTAGCTTTATATTTCAACAGACCCTTAGCATATATACCTTAGCTTTATAATTCAACAGACCCTTAGCATGTATACCTTAGCTTTATAATTCAACAGACCCTTAGCATATATACCTTAGCTTTATAATTCAACAGACCCTTAGCATATATACCTCAGCTTTATAATTCAACAGACCCTTAGCATATATACCTCAGCTTTATAATTCAACAGACCCTTAGCATATATACCTCAGCTTTATAATTCAACAGACCCTTAGCATATATACCTTAGCTTTATAATTCAACAGACCCTTAGCATATATACCTCAGCTTTATAATTCAACAGACCCTTAGCATATATACCTCAGCTTTATAATTCAACAGACCCTTAGCATATATACCTTAGCTTTATAATTCAACAGACCCTTAGCATATATACCTCAGCTTTATAATTCAACAGACCCGTAGCATATATACCTCAGCTTTATAATTCAACAGACCCTTAGCATATATACCTCAGCTTTATAATTCAACAGACCCTTAGCATATATACCTTAGCTTTATAATTCAACAGACCCTTAGCATATATACCTCAGCTTTATAATTCAACAGACCCTTAGCATATATACCTCAGCTTTATAATTCAACAGACCCTTAGCATATATACCTCAGCTTTATAATTCAACAGACCCTTAGCATATATACCTCAGCTTTATAATTCAACAGACCCTTAGCATATATATCTCAACTTTATAATTCAACAGACACTTAGCATATATACCTCAGCTTTATAATTCAACAGACCCTTAGCATATATACCTTAGCTTTATAATTCAACAGACCCTTAGCATATATACCTCAGCTTTATAATTCAACAGACCCTTAGCATATATACCTCAGCTTTATAATTCAACAGACCCTTAGCATATATACCTCAGCTTTATAATTCAACAGACCCTTAGCATATATACCTTAGCTTTATAATTCAACAGACCCTTAGCATATATACCTCAGCTTTATAATTCAACAGACCCTTAGCATATATACCTCAGCTTTATAATTCAACAAACACTTAGCATATATACCTCAGCTTTATAATTCAACAGACACTTAGCATATATACCTCAGCTTTATAATTCAACAGACACTTAGCATATATACCTCAGCTTTATAATTCAACAGACACTTAGCATATATACCTCAGCTTTATAATTCAACAGACACTTAGCATATATACCTCAGCTTTATAATTCAACAGACACTTAGCATATATACCTCAGCTTTATAATTCAACAGACACTTAGCATATATACCTCAGCTTTATAATTCAACAGACCCTTAGCATATATACCTCAGCTTTATAATTCAACAGACACTTAGCATATATACCTCAGCTTTATAATTCAACAGACCCTTAGCATATATACCTCAGCTTTATAATTCAACAGACACTTAGCATATATACCTCAGCTTTATAATTCAACAGACACTTAGCATATATACCTCAGCTTTATAATTCAACAGACACTTAGCATATATACCTCAGCTTTATAATTCAACAGACACTTAGCATATATACCTCAGCTTTATAATTCAACAGACACTTAGCATATATACCTCAGCTTTATAATTCAACAGACCCTTAGCATATATACCTCAGCTTTATAATTCAACAGACACTTAGCATATATACCTCAGCTTTATAATTCAACAGACCCTTAGCATATATACCTCAGCTTTATAATTCAACAGACACTTAGCATATATACCTCAGCTTTATAATTCAACAGACACTTAGCATATATACCTCAGCTTTATAATTCAACAGACACTTAGCATATATACCTCAGCTTTATAATTCAACAGACACTTAGCATATATACCTCAGCTTTATAATTCAACAGACACTTAGCATATATACCTCAGCTTTATAATTCAACAGACACTTAGCATATATACCTCAGCTTTATAATTCAAAGCTACCGAGGTTACCCAATTAGCACACCGCTTCAACATCAAAAAAATATATATATATACTTTATATATTACATATACACACAGATATATAAATGCATGTTATATACATTTATATCCAACCCCCATTATCAACTCTTCTGAAACAGACCAGTATAATGAACCAATCAAAAACGACATTACAGAAATCCTCTAGGATCTCGAGGCCTGGGCCAATAAGAGACTAGCTAACGTATCCATTCGGGCTTATTACCAGCCAATTGCAAGTCAGATATCATAAGCTCCGGGAGTTTTTATGGGAATTACCAGCCAATCGGGGGGAGCTATACCAGCGCCTCTGTTAACACTGGGAAGCGAAATCCGCTATCGGAACTCAGGCGTCTGTTAGGTCGAGGTGCTAATGCAATACGTATATTATTATAGCTCTTACAAGCACGTTTTCTCCTTACAGTTCCTTTCATATAATTCTTTTCCCTAGTATTATCTAGGATCCTAATTTCCTAATTCTCTAAATTTCCGATTTTTTTTCCCCACACTGGAGGGAAAGTTAATTTTATTGTGTACTGACTTGCTTTGTTTTTAATAGAGAAGACGTTTCGCCCTCCAGGGACGTGAGTGTGTCAGGTCTTCGAGTTGATGGATGAAACGTTTTCTTAATAGTCCCTAGTGGATGAAACGTCTTAATACAGTCCCTGATGGACGAAACGTCGACGCAGTAAAAGTCCTCTGATGGGCAAAACGTCTAAATAAAACGCCACAACCCGCATAAAAAGAAAGATAAAAGAAAGATAAGATAAAAAAAGAAAGATAAAAGAAAGAAAAAAAAGATAAAAAAGAAAAAAGAAAAAAAGAAAAAAAAATGAGATTAAAAAAAATATAATCAGTAAATTTTATTGATTAATAAAGTTGAATTTATTTTTATTTTTATTATTACGTCACCAGCTGCTCACACCACCACCAGCTGCTCACACCACCACCAGCTGCTCACACCACCACCAGCTGCTCACACCACCACCAGCTGCTCACACCACCACCAGCTGCTCACACCACCACCAGCTGCTCACACCACCACCAGCTGCTCACACCACCACCAGCTGCTCACACCACCACCAGCTGCTCACACCAGCACCAGCTGCTCACACCACCACTAGCTGCTCACACCAGCACCAGCTGCTCACACCAGCACCAGCTTACACCACCAGCTGCTCACACCAGCACCAGCTGCTCACACCAGCACCAGCTTACACCACCAGCTGCTCACACCAGCACCAGCTGCTCACACCACCACCAGCTTACACCACCAGCTGCTCACACCACCACCAGCTTACACCACCAGCTGCTCACACCACCAGCTTACGCCACTAGCTAACACCACCAGCTGCTCACACCAGCACCAGCTTACACCACCAGCTGCTCACACCACCACCAGCTTACGCCACCAGCTGCTCACACCAGCACCAGCTTACACCACCAGATGCTCACACCACCACCAGCTTACATCACCAGCTGCTCACACCAGCACCAGCTTACACCACCAGCTGCTCACTCCACCACTGGCTTACGCCACCAGCTGTTCACACCAGCACCAGCTTACACCACCAACTGCTCACACCAGCACCAGCTCACGCCACTAGCTGTTCACTCAGCACCAGGTTACACCACCAGCTGCTCACACCACCACCAGCTGCTCACACCACCACCAGCTCACACCACCACCAGCTCACACCACCAGCTGCTCACACCAGCACCAGCTCACATCACCACCTGCTCACACCACCAAGTGCTCACGATACCACTTCCACTTCACAACACCATCACCTGCTCAAACTAAGACGAACATCTAATTTGTCTCAACACCAGACGCTCATCATCCTCCTTCATCCTTCTCTTCTTCCTCCCTCTCTCTCTCACTCTCTCTCCTTCCTCCCTCCATTCCCTCCTCCTAGTCCATCAGTCAACGGGAATATCCTGCAGCGCTTACAATTGCGTGAATTTATGATGACGTAGGTACAGCCTACAGAAAACATTTCTCACTCTACTCTTAATGAGAAGACGTCACAAATTACAAACACTGATAAAGAGACCAATGACGAGGCTGCATCTACAGTACAATTCTTGGACAAGAACTACACCGTAGCAACCAGCTTAGTGTCAACATTGTAAATTGAATTGTTGGTCACCCAAATGGCACTACAGTTATGACACTGAGGTTAAATGGTTCATTCTATGTCACAAATAACAATACCGTGAGTGGGTCAATACACAAATATGTCATAATTGAATATACTTGACTTACATACTGACGCTGGCAATATATTGAAGATGAGCATCAAAATGGTATACAATACCGACAGGTTGGTAGGTAAGACACATAGGCAACAGTTAGGCAACTTTATTCCGAAACGTTTCGCCTACACAGTAGGCTTCTTCAGTCGAATACAGAAAGTAGGCAGGAACAGTAGAGATGTGAAGACGATGTAATCAGTCCATCACCCTTGAAGTCGTAGAATTTGAGGTTGTCAGTCCCTCAGCCTGGAGAAGTTCAGTTCCATAGTCAGGAACTATCTGAAGATCAAGCGACAGTGCGGAGACTTAAATACTGTCGGAAGGAGAGGTGCAGAGTAGTAGCAGTAGTGAGAATGTAGCCACTGAGAGAGACCTGACCTCTCAGTGGCTACATTCTCAATACTACTACTACTCTGCACTCTCAGTGGCTACATTCTCACTACTGCTACTACTCTGCACCTCTCCTTCCGACAGTATTTAAGTCTCCGCACTGTCGCTTGATCTTCAGATAGTTCCTGACTATGGAACTGAACTTCTCCAGGCTGAGGGACTGACAACCTCAAATTCTACGACTTCAAGGGTGATGGACTGATTACATCGTCTTCACATCTCTACTGTTCCTGCCTACTTTCTGTATTCAACTGAAGAAGCCTACTGTGTAGGCGAAACGTTTCGGAATAAAGTTGCCTAACTGTTGCCTATGTGTCTTACCTACCAATATATTGAAGAAACCAGATATAGATATAGATATCATCACAAACTGAATTCCTCC
>NC_091309.1:6685386-6695386 GCF_038502225.1 Cherax quadricarinatus
CTGCTGCAGCATATGGGCGCCTAGCAAACCTCAGAACAGCATTCCGACATCTTAATAAGGAATCATTCAGGACCCTGTACACCGTGTACGTTAGGCCCATATTGGAGTATGCGGCACCAGTTTGGAACCCATACCTAGCCAAGCACGTAAAGAAACTAGAGAAAGTGCAAAGGTTTGCAACAAGACTAGTCCCAGAGCTAAGAGGTATGTCCTACGAGGAGAGGTTAAGGGAAATCAACCTGACGACACTGGAGGACAGGAGAGATAGGGGGGACATGATAACGACATACAAAATACTGAGAGGAATTGACAAGGTGGAGAAAGACAGGATGTTCCAGAGATTGGACACAGTAACAAGGGGACACAGTTGGAAGTTGAAGACACAGATGAATCACAGGGATGTTAGGAAGTATTTCTTCAGCCACAGAGTAGTCAGTAAGTGGAATAGGTTGGGAAGCGATGTAGTGGAGGCAGGATCCATACATAGCTTTAAGCAGAGGTATGATAAAGCTCACGGCTCAGGGAGAGTGACCTAGTAGCGATCAGTGAAGAGGCGGGGCCAGGAGCTCGGACTCGACCCCCGCAACCTCAACTAGGTGAGTACAACTAGGTGAGTACACACAGCATACGGGCGCCTGGCAAACCTCAGAACAGCATTCCGACATCTTAATAAGGAATCGTTCAGGACCCTGTACACCGTGTACGTTAGGCCCATATTGGAGTATGCGGCACCAGTTTGGAACCTACACCTAGCCAAGCACGTAAAGAAACTAGAGAAAGTGCAAAGGTTTGCAACAAGACTAGTCCCAGAGCTAAGAGGTATGTCCCACGAGGAGAGGTTAAGGGAAATCAACCTGACGACACTGGAGGACAGGAGAGATAGGGGGGACATGATAACGACATACAAAATACTGAGATTAATTGACAAGGTGAACAAAGACAGGATGTTCCAGAGATGGGACACAGCAACAAGGGGACACAGTTGTAAGTTGAAGACACAGATGAATCACAGGGATGTTAGGAAGTATTTCTTCAGTCAGCGATGTAGTGGACGCAGGATCCATACATAGCTTTAAGCAGAGGAATTATAAAGCTCACGGTTCAGGGAGAGTGACCTAGTAGCGATCAGTGAAGAGGCGGGACCAGGAGCTCGAACTCGACCCCTGCAACCCCAACTAGGTGAGTACAACACACACACACACACATACACACACACACACACACACACACACACACACACACACACACACACACACACACACACACACACACACACACATAGCAGCGAAAGCCAAATCTGACCCGAAACTGTTGTACAGCCACATCAGGAGGAAAACAACAGTCAAGGACCAGGTAATCAGGCTAAGGAAGGAAGGAAGGAGGAGAGACAACAAGAAATGACCGTGAAGTATGTGAAGAACTCAACAAGTGATTCAAAGAAGTGTTCACAGAGGAGACAGAAGGGACTCCAGAAAGACGGAGAGGTGGGGCACACCACCAAGTGCTGGACACAGTGCACACAACCGAGGAAGAAGTGAAGAGGCTTCTGAGTGAGCTAGATACCTCAAAGGCAATGGGGCCAGATAACATCTCCCCATGGGTATTGAGAGAGGGAGCAGAGGCGCTATGTGTACCCCTAACAACAATATTCAATACATCTATCGAAACAGGGAGATTGCCTGAGGCATGGAAGACAGCAAATGTAGTCCCAATCTTTAAAAAAGGAGACAGACATGAACCATTAAACTACAGACCAGTGTCACTGACATGTATAGTATGCAAAATCATGGAGAAGATTATCAGGAGAAGAGTGGTGGAACACCTAGAAAGGAACGATCTCATCAACAGCAGCCAACATGGTTTCAGGGACGGGAAATCCTGTGTCACAAACCTACTGGAGTTCTATGACATGGTGACAGCAGTAAGACAAGCACGTGAAGAAACTAGAGAAAGTGCAAAGGTTTGCAACAAGACTAGTCCCAGAGCTAAGAGGTATGTCCTACGAGGAGAGGTTAAGGGAAATCAACCTGACGACACAGGAGGACAGGAGAGATAGGGGGGACATGATAACGACATACAAAATACTGAGAGGAATTGACAAGGTGGACAAAGACAGGATGTTCCAGAGATTGGACACAGTAACAAGGGGACACAGTTGGAAGCTGAAGACACAGATGAATCACAGGGATGTTAGGAAGTATTTCTTCAGCCACAGAGTAGTCAGTAAGTGGAATAGTTTGGGAAGCGATGTAGTGGAGGCAGGATCCATACATAGCTTTAAGCAGAGGTATGATAAAGCTCACGGCTCAGGGAGAGTGACCTAGTAGCGATCAGTGAAGAGGCGGGGCCAGGAGCTCGGACTCGACCCCCGCAACCTCAACTAGGTGAGTACACACACCACTAAGCTCTTTTCATTCCCATGGTTTAGTAAATACCAGACGGTGTTACATACCCCCAGTGAAAACCAACTGGTTGATCAGCCCCTGATCCTCCGGGAGACCTGGTTGAGGTTCGATTCGTAGGGGGCGTAGACCCTCGAAACTACCTCCAAGTAGACTCCACGAATAATGATAATATTATTATTATTATTATTATTATTATTAATTATTATTATTATTATTATCATTGACATTATTATTATTATTATTATCATTATTATTATTATTATTATTATTATTATTATTATTATTATTATTATTATTATTATCATTGACATTATTATTATTATTATTATTATTATTATTATTATCATTGACATTATTATTATTATTATTATTATTATTATTATTATTATTATCATCATCATTGACATTATTATTATTATTATTATTATTATTATTATTATTATTATTATTATTATTATTATGATCCAGATCCAGATTATTCCAGATCATCATCATTGACTATTATTATTATTATATAATAATCTGGGCGTAGAGATGGCAAGGCACCGAGGTAAATACGTAGGGAGATTATTACAGTTCATTGGGTGTGACAGTCTCCGCCAACTGTTTACGTTGTGTCGTGTGAGGTAACAGTGTGAGGTATGCCAGTTAGCGGATTTGTTCAGGAGGGTGAGAGTGATGGTTGTGGTCGGGGAACCAGTGAGTGATTTATTGGGCTGTCAGGGTCAAACTGTCCTCATGATGAATCGAACCCGAATCCCCTCGATTTTTTTTTTTTGTGTGTGTATTCGTCATTTTTTTTTTTTTTGGTTCAGTGACGGTCAAAGTTTGTTTTACTGTGTATGATATACTTGCTTTGCTGTACTCACCTAATTGTGGTTGCAGGGGTCAGGACTCAGCTCCTGGCCCCGCCCCTTCACTGATCGCTACTAGGTTCTCTCTCTCTCTGCTTCCTGAGCTTTGTCATACCTCGTCTTAAAGCTATGTATGGTTTCTGCCTCCACTACATCACATGCTAGGCTATTCCACTTCCTGACGACTCTGTGACTGAAGAAGTACTTCCTAACATCCCTGTGACTCGTCTGAGTCTTCAGCTTCCAATTGTGACTCCGTGTTTCTGTGTTCCCTCTCTGGAACATCCTGTCTCTGTCCACCTTGTCTATTCCACGCATTATTTAGTATGTTGTTATCATGTCTCCCCTGACCCTTCTGTTTTCCAGTGTCGTCAGTCCGATTTCCCCCAACCTTTCTTCGTAGGACATTCCCCTGAGCTCCGGAACTAGCCTTGTTGCAACATACTTGCCACATACTTGCTTTTCTGTGTACGATATACTTGCCTTGTTGTGTACGATATACTTGCCTTGTTGTGTACGATATACTTGCTTTACTGTGAGTGTTGACGAATAAGACATGTGCAATAATTGGGTATCTTCAGTTAAACAGAGAGGCGACATTTATATTTAATACAGACTAAGGGACCGACCGCTTTCAATCAAGGCCTAGGGACTAAAGACCTTCTACCAAGACTAAGGGACTGAAAACCTTTAATCAAGGCTATGAGACTGAGTACCAAGGATGAAAGCTAAGACTAAACACACCTTATAAATACCTGTCCACTTCCGATATTGTCTCCAACCTCTTTATTCGACTGGAGAAGCCTGCTGCCCAGGTGAAACGTTTCGGCACATGTGTCTCATTCATCATCGTGAAGAATAAAACTTGATTAATTATGGCTCTTGGCTACTTTTTCTTAAGACTTAAAGTAAAAATATGAGAGGAAGTCAGAGAGAAGTACTTTAATTTTAAATCTTGTTACTAAAGTGGCTAGTTTATTGTGTACCTCATATCCATCCTGTGGATTGTAGTGGCTAGTTTATTGTGTGCCTCATATCCATCCTGTGGATGGTAGTGGCTAGTTTATTGTGTACCTCATATCCATCCTGTGGATGGTAGTGGCTAGTTTATTGTGTACCTCATATCCATCCTGTGGATGGTAGTGGCTAGTTTATTGTGTACCTCATATCCATCCTGTGGATGGTAGTGGCTAGTTTATTGTGTACCTCATATCCATCCTGTGGATGGTAGTGGCTAGTTTATTGTGTACCTCATATCCATCCTGTGGATGGTAGTGGCTAGTTTATTGTGTACCTCATATCCATCCTGTGGATGGTAGTGGCTAGTTTATTGTGTACCTCATATCCATCCTGTGGATGGTAGTGGCTAGTTTATTGTGTACCTCATATCCATCCTGTGGATGGTAGTGGCTAGTTTATTGTGTACCTCATATCCATCCTGTGGATGGTAGTGGCTAGTTTATTGTGTACCTCATATCCATCCTGTGGATGGTAGTGGCTAGTTTATTGTGTACCTCATATCCATCCTGTGGATGGTAGTGGCTAGTTTATTGTGTACCTCATATCCATCCTGTGGATGGTAGTGGCTAGTTTATTGTGTACCTCATATCCATCCTGTGGATGGTAGTGGCTAGTTTATTGTGTACCTCATATCCATCCTGTGGATGGTAGTGGCTAGTTTATTGTGTACCTCATATCCATCCTGTGGATGGTAGTGGCTAGTTTATTGTGTACCTCATATCCATCCTGTGGATGGTAGTGGCTAGTTTATTGTGTACCTCATATCCATCCTGTGGATGGTAGTGGCTAGTTTATTGTGTACCTCATATCCATCCTGTGGATGGTAGTGGCTAGTTTATTGTGTACCTCATATCCATCCTGTGGATGGTAGTGGCTAGTTTATTGTGTACCTCATATCCATCCTGTAGAGGATAGTACAAGAGCATATGGACATACACAAGGACTAGGAACTAGGCCACTAAAGGCTTTACATATCTGGTATCCTATTTTCATTAATAAGATATCTTGACATATTACAATGGCTATTAGAATTAGACAGAATCAGTAAAACGTAAATTATTTTAGGCATCTACACAGAAAAGTTAGAACGCAAAGTAGGTTTAACAGACTGATACGACACATCTATATCCACTTATCCTTCAAGAGGTTTCCGTTCTTGACAGTCAGCTGGGACAGGTGTAACCATCCAAAGTCAAACCTGACTGCATGTCATTCACCAGGTGGTGTATGACCCTTACTGGCTTGGCGTTTCCCCACAAATTTGGCAATAACATATCACATCAGCTGACCGAAGGTTGAAATGCGACCCAGGCGATGGAGCCCAGCAGGGGCAGCAGCAGTAAGCCTACCTAGTTATGTACACAAACACACATCTTATTCCCAGTCCAGTAGTCAGAGCTTCCAATATGTGCAAGTCTGCATACACCTGCCTCTGCCCCCTCTTCAACTAGTAGTAAACAGACACTTGGGTGTTAGTTGACTGTTATAGGTCACATCCAGGGTGAATCACTTACAATATCAAGAACTGGTGTCCGTTCCACTTGTACAGGCACAAGATGGGGGTTACAGACGAAGTTCTCGTACCATCCCCTCCCATACACACACTGGTTCTCTTCCCCTCGTCTCATCTGTCAGTCTGTTCGCTATTGTTGCCTCCTCCAGAGTGGCTTGTGACTCCTGGTTTCATCAAGTTCTTCATACCTGGTGTTCTTCATGCCTGGTGTTCTTCATGCCTGGGGTTCTTCATGCCTGGTGTTCTTCATTCCTGGTGTTCTTCATGCCTGGTGTTCTTCATGCCTGGTGTTCTTCATTCCTGGTGTTCTTCATGCCTGGTGTTCTTCATGCCTGGTGTTCTTCATGCCTGGTGTTCTTCATGCCTGGTGTTCTTCATGCCTGGTGTTCTTCATACCTAGTGTTCTTCATGCCTGGTGTTCTTCATACCTGGTGTTCTTCATGCCTGGTGTTCTTCATGCCTGGTGTTCTTCATACCTGGTGTTCTTCATGCCTGGTGATCTTCATGCCTGGTGTTCTTCATGCCTGGTGTTCTTCTTGCCTGGGGTTCTTCATGCCTGGTGTTCTTCATTCCTGGTGTTCTTCATGCCTGGTGTTCTTCATGCCTGGTGATCTTCATGCCTGGTGTTCTTCATGCCTGGTGTTCTTCATGCCTGGTGTTCTTCATGCCTGGTGTTCTTCATACCTGGTGTTCTTCATGCCTGGTGATCTTCATGCCTGGTGTTCTTCATGCCTGGTGTTCTTCTTGCCTGGGGTTCTTCATGCCTGGTGTTCTTCATTCCTGGTGTTCTTCATGCCTGGTGTTCTTCATGCCTGGTGATCTTCATGCCTGGTGTTCTTCATGCCTGGTGTTCTTCATGCCTGGTGTTCTTCATGCCTGGTGTTCTTCATACCTAGTGTTCTTCATGCCTGGTGTTCTTCATACCTGGTGTTCTTCATGCCTGGTGATCTTCATGCCTGGTGTTCTTCATGCCTGGTGTTCTTCTTGCCTGGGGTTCTTCATGCCTGGTATTCTTCATACCTGGTGTTCTTCATGCCTGGTGTTCTTCATGCCTGGGATTCTTCATGCATGGTGTTCTTCATGCCTGGTGTTCTTCATGCCTGGTGTTCTTCATGCCTGGGATTCTTCATGCCTGGTGTTCTTCATTCCTGGGATTCTTCATGCATGGTGTTCTTCATGCCTGGTGTTCTTCATGCCTGGTGTTCTTCATGCCTGGTGTTCTTCATGCCTGGTGTTCTTCATACCTGGTGTTCTTCATGCCTGGTGATCTTCATGCCTGGTGTTCTTCATGCCTGGTGTTCTTCTTGCCTGGGGTTCTTCATGCCTGGTGTTCTTCATTCCTGGTGTTCTTCATGCCTGGTGTTCTTCATGCCTGGTGTTCTTCATGCCTGGTGTTCTTCATGCCTGGTGTTCTTCATGCCTGGGATTCTTCATGCCTGGTGTTCTTCATGCCTGGGATTCTTCATGCCTGGTGTTCTTCATGCCTGGGATTCTTCATGCCTGGTGTTCTTCATGCCTGGGATTCTTCATGCCTGGTGTTCTTCATGCCTGGTGTTCTTCATGCCTGGTGTTCTTCATGCCTGGTGTTCTTCATGCCTGGTGTTCTTCATGCCTGGTGTTCTTCATGCCTGGTGTTCTTCCTGCCTGGTGTTCTTCATGCCTGGTGTTCTTCATGCCTGATGTTCTTCATGCCTGGTGTTCTTCATGCCTGGGATTCTTCATGCCTGGTGTTGTTCATGCCTGGTGTTGTTCATGCCTGGTGTTGTTCATGCCTGGTGTTGTTCATGCCTGGTGTTGTTCATGCCTAGGGTTCTTCATGCCTGGTGTTCTTCATGCCTGGTGTTCTTCATGCCTGGTGTTCTTCATGCCTGGTGTTCTTCATGCCTGGTGTTCTTCATGCCTGGTGTTCTTCATGCCTGGTGTTCTTCATGCCTGGGATTCTTCATGCCTGGTGTTCTTCATGCCTGGTGTTCTTCATGCCTGGTGTTCTTCATGCCTGGTGTTCTTCATGCCTGGTGTTCTTCATGCCTGGTGTTCTTCATGCCTGATGTTCTTCATGCCTGGTGTTCTTCATGCCTGGGATTCTTCATGCCTGGTGTTGTTCATGCCTGGTGTTGTTCATGCCTGGTGTTGTTCATGCCTGGTGTTGTTCATGCCTGGTGTTGTTCATGCCTAGGGTTCTTCATGCCTGGTGTTCTTCATGCCTGGTGTTCTTCATGCCTGGTGTTCTTCATGCCTGGTGTTCTTCATGCCTGGTGTTCTTCATGCCTGGTGTTCTTCATTCCTGGTGTTCTTCATGCCTGGGATTCTTCATGCCTGGTGTTCTTCATGCCTGGTGTTGTTCATGCCTGGTGTTGTTCATGCCTGGTGTTGTTCATGCCTGGTGTTGTTCATGCCTGGTGTTGTTCATGCCTGGTGTTCTTCATGCCTGGTGTTCTTCATGCCTGGTGTTCTTCATGCCTGGTGTTCTTCATGCCTGGTGTTCTTCATGCCTGGTGTTCTTCATGCCTGGTGTTCTTCATTCCTGATGTTCTTCATGCCTGGTGTTCTTCATGCCTGGGATTCTTCATGCCTGGTGTTCTTCATGCCTGGTGTTGTTCATGCCTGGTGTTGTTCATGCCTGGTGTTCTTCATGCCTGGTGTTCTTCATGCCTGGTGTTCTTCATTCCTGGTGTTCTTCATGCCTGGTGTTCTTCATGCCTGCTGTTCTTCATGCCTGGTGTTCTTCATGCTTGGTGTTCTTCATGCCTGGTGTTCTTCATGCCTGGTGTTCTTCATGCCTGGTGTTCTTCATGCCTGGTGTTCTTCATGCCTGGTGTTCTTCATGCCTGGTGTTCTTCATGCCTGGTGTTCTTCATGCCTGGTGTTCTTCATGCCTAGTGTTCTTCATGCCTGGTGTTCTTCATGCCTGGTGTTCTTCATGCCTGGTGTTCTTCATACCTGGTGTTCTTCATGCCTGGTGATCTTCATGCCTGGTGTTCTTCATGCCTGGTGTTCTTCATGCCTGGTGTTCTTCATGCCTGGTGTTCTTCATGCCTGGTGTTCTTCATGCCTGGTGTTCTTCATGCCTGGTGTTCTTCATGCCTGGTGTTCTTCATGCCTGGTGTTCTTCATACCTGGTGTTCTTCATGCCTGGTGAGCTTCATGCCTGGTGTTCTTCATGCCTGGTGTTCTTCATGCCTGGTGTTCTTCATGCCTGGTGTTCTTCATGCCTGGTGTTCTTCATGCCTAGTGTTGTTCATGCCTAGTGTTGTTCATGCCTGGTGTTCTTCATGCCTAGTGTTCTTCATGCCTGGTGTTCTTCATGCCTGGAGTTCTTCATGCCTGGTGTTCTTCATGCATGGTGTTCTTCATGCCTGGTGTTCTTCATGCCTGGTGTTCTTCATGCATGGTGTTCTCCATGCCTGGTGTTCTTCATGCCTGGTGTTCTTCATGCCTGGTGTTCTTCATGCCTGGTGTTCTTCATGCCTGGTGTTCTTCATGCCTGGTGTTCTTCATGCCTGGTGTTCTTCATGCCTGGTGTTCTTCATGCCTGGTGTTCTTCATGCCTGGTGTTCTTCATGCATGGTGTTCTTCATGCCTGGTGTTCTTCATGCCTGGTGTTCTTCATGCATGGTGTTCTCCATGCCTGGTGTTCTTCATGCCTGGTGTTCTTCATGCATGGTGTTCTTCATGCATGGTGTTCTCCATGCCTGGTGTTCTTCATGCCTGGTGTTCTTCATGCCTGGTGTTCTTCATGCCTGGTGTTCTTCATGCCTGGTGTTCTTCATGCCTGGTGTTCTTCATGCCTGGTGTTCTTCATGCCTGGTGTTCTTCATGCCTGGTGTTCTTCATGCCTGGTGTTCTTCATGCCTGGTGTTCTTCATGCATGGTGTTCTTCATGCCTGGTGTTCTTCATGCCTGGTGTTCTTCATGCATGGTGTTCTCCATGCCTGGTGTTCTTCATGCCTGGTGTTCTTCATGCCTGGTGTTCTTCATGCATGGTGTTCTCCATGCCTGGTGTTCTTCATGCCTGGTGTTCTTCATGCCTGGTGTTCTTCATGCATGGTGTTCTTCATGCCTGGTGTTCTTCATGCCTGGTGTTCTTCATGCATGGTGTTCTCCATGCCTGGTGTTCTTCATGCCTGGTGTTCTTCATGCCTGGTGTTCTTCATGCCTGGTGTTCTTCATGCCTTGTGTTCTTCATGCCTGGTGTTCTTCATGCCTGG
>NC_091309.1:6715386-6747886 GCF_038502225.1 Cherax quadricarinatus
TCAGTAAAAAAGTGATTAAACTCCATATAGTAGTTCAATCTGTTGGAAATGATCTTCTCAAGAACTTTTCCAGTGACTTCAAGTAAAGATATAGGTCTATAGTTCCCAGGTTGGTGGATATCTTTATTGGGTTTAGCAAGAAAGATCATCCTAGCAGTCTTAAAAACAACTGGAAAATGTCCTGAGGCCAAGATGGCATTAAAAATATTAATCAAAGACTGTTTACAATTTCTGGGTAGGAACTTTATTTGTTTCATTGTTATTCCAGAGAGACCAGGGGCTCTATTTCGCATTCTTCCAATAACCTGACTCATCTCGAGTAATGTAATAGGTCTAGTAAGCGGGTGGGCGTCTTCTAGAGTTGATGTATCGATAGAAGGTAGTGGTTGTAGATCATCTAAGTTCTCATCTCTCCATTGATTTACCAACTGATAGTGATTATTATTAAATTGACGACTGTTATTATGGGAGAGAATTTTCTCCCATACATACCCATCAAATTAGCCTGGTCCTGTGGATCATCAAATTTAATCTCAACATCTTCATCATCCTCATCAGTGAAGGTATGAATTAGGTAGTTAGGAGCCTTGTGCTTTGCCCCTAACAGTTGTCGGATCTTACTCCAAAATTTTGCTGGCTCACGTTTATACTGATTAACTTGAAGAACTAGCAATTTCCATAAGTCCCGTTTGTGATGACTAATCATGTTAATTAATTTTTGCAATGTAGCTACTGGTGGCTGTCGCGTTTGAAGATGCCTTCGACATTCTGCTTGATAATTTCTTAAAGCGTCTCTAATTTCCCTAGTAGGTTTATATTGTTGATAGATCTTTGTAGAAGCTAATTGGCAAGTTGCATTAGTAGCTTCAATTATTCTATTGTGAAGGGACCTGATTGCGTCATCAATTGCAGTGGAAGGTAGATTTTCCAATGACACAATTTCATCTTCACCCAGATATGCCCTGAAGGGGTCAAATCCTAGGGTGTTAAGATTGGGTTTAGGAGGTACAGGTATTCTAAATGGAGAAGTTTGTAGTTGCATTATAACAGGGATATGGTCAGATCCTACATTTCCACCAGGAGATATACGACAGTGAAAGATGTCACAGTCTCTGTTTGTCAGGACTATATCTGGTGTTCCTGGATGAGGTCCAATGTACGATTTAAAGAATGGGCCTTGAAATGACAAGTTTCTAGCTGTCATGATATTAAATAGTTGTTTTCCTTTTAAGTCACCCAGTGGAATACCAGCTCCACAGTTGAAGAGGGCAGGGTGATGAGCATTAAAATCTCCAGCTAGAATTGTTGGAATATTTCTGCTTAATATCCTATGTAGAGGAATTGACTCTATATATTGTTGTCTCGGGGGAAAATATCCAGTTGCTATCACTAGTTGGCCATGAGACGTCGTCATTTCTATTGCAAGAATGTTATCTTCGTCAACATGAATATTTTTAAATGTATAGCCTAATTTAACTAAGATGGCTACACCACTAAAGGGTCCTCTCGATTTCTCCACAGTAGAGTAACCACGTAATTTAATATATTGATCAACTCTCGCAGCTGTCTCGTTCAAGAGTATAACATCGGGATTGTAATTATGTAGTTCAACTTCAAGGAGGTAACGGTTATTAAAGAAATGTTGAATATTAAGTTGGAAAATTGTAATCCCCATTATTTCTTGCACTTCGCGCGTGTACTGCGATCTGAACGCCTGCAAGTAATGTCATGTTTGGTATCCACACTATCCCTGCTGGACTCGTCAAGGGGAGGAGGGAAGTTCTGAGTAGTTGCTTGTGTATTGAAAGTGTCATCATCTTCACTAGAATTGGTAATATTAACAGAATTATTAGTCATTAGAGTCATCATCAGAAAACTGAGGTGTTGTATTCCCAGTTACAGGAAGCAGAGGCTCGTGAGTGTTAATGGGAGACTGTGGAGGCTCCAAGGGAAAATCTGGTAGGCCAGGTGATTTACCCGGGGGAAGTTCCTGTTCAACAGGATCAGCTGCAATAGCGGAAGAGTAAGCACCAATCTCTGGGGCATCGTTAGGGTCAGATATTGACTCATCGGGTTGAGGGGAGTTGACAACCTGGGTATGCGAGGTGGGTGGTCCCTGAGCAAGGGATGAATTAGACTTATTTGAAGAAATAGACCAGTTGCTGGACCAGGCTACAAGCCTGGTAAAGCAACTGGCTCCTTGAGTTTAACCCTGCCAAATGCAAGGTCATGAAGATTAGGGAAGGGCAAAGAACACCGCAGACACAATATAGTTTAGATGGCAAAAGACTGCAAACCTCACTCAAGGAAAAAGATCTGGGGGTGAGTATAACACCGAGCATATCTCCTGAGGCGCACATCAATCAGATAACTGCTGCAGCATACGGGCGCCTGGCAAACCTACGGATAGCATTCCGATACCTCAGTAAGGATTCGTTCAAGACTCTGTATACCATCTACGTCAGGCCCATACTGGAGTATGCAGCACCAGTTTGGAATCCACACCTAGTCAAGCACGTCAAGAAATTAGAGAAAGTGCAAAGGTTTGCAACAAGACTAGTCCCAGAGCTACGGGGATTGTCCTACGAAGAAAGGTTGAGGGAAATCGGCCTGACGACACTGGAGGACAGGAGGGTCAGGGGAGACATGATAACGACATATAAAATACTGCGCGGAATAGACAAGGTGGACAAAGACGGGATGTTTCAGAGAGGGGACACAGACAAAAGAGGTCACAATTGGAAGTTGAAGACTCAGATGAATCAAAGGGATGTTAGGAAGTATTTCTTCAATCATAGAGTAGTCAGACCGTGGAATAGCCTAGAAAGTGACGTAGTGGAGGCGGGAACCATACATAGTTTTAAGGCGAGGTATGATAAAGCTCATGGGGCAGGGAGAGAGAGGACCTAGTAGCAATCAGCGAAGAGGCGGGGCCAGGAGCTATGGATCGACCCCTGCAACCACAAATAGGTGAGTACAAATAGGTGAGTACACACACACATTAAAATAAGTCTACGGAGTTTGGTATCCACGTTTAACTAGCGACATGGTTCGTTGATGTTGTTTGCTCAGTGGAAAACGCTAAGAATTATATCTCTGGAATACCGCTGTTAATTACTGATGGCGACAAGAAGGTGAAGGTCTGAACTTCTTCAGAAAAAAGCTCGGAACTTTAGTCGTTAATGAGACATTCACAATAATTTGTTTTATATTTGTTTAGCAGGTGAGTGACTAGTGGTTAAAAGATTGAGGCATCCATGATTGTGGTTGGGTGTGGTTGTGGTAGGGGTGATGGTAGGGGTGATGGTGGTGGTGATGGTAGGGGTGATGGTGGTGGTGGTAATGGTGGTGATGGTGGTGGTGGTGGTTGTGGTGGTGGTGGTGGAGAGGGTGGTGGTGGTGTGGGTGGTGGTGGTGGTGGTGGTGGGGGTGGTGGTGGTGGTGGTGGTGGTGGTGGTGGGTGGTGTGATATGGTGGAGAAGTGTTAAGCAACTTTGGTCGGCAAGTTTCTCCTTGTGCTTCGTTGTTGGTCATGGTAACACACACACGCACACACACACACACACATACACACACACACACACACACACACACACACACACACACACACACACACACACACACACACACACGCACACACACACACACACACACACACACACACACACACACACACACACACACACACACACACACACACACACACACACACACACACACACACACACACACACACGCACACACACACACACACACACACACAACGTACCCTAAACTAAGCAGGGTGAAATGCTTTGCCTGTAATATACAGGCAGGGTGTGACTGGGGTTCAAGAGAGCCTCTGCCGTGGCTGCTGTTGGTGCCAGCACTCCAGATCAACTTGTGACGCTGCTGCAGGACACGGTTGCTTACCTGCACACGCTGAAACTCTAGAGGAATTGTATTTGGTCGAGACTGACTAAGTGGCTGAGAGAAGCTCAGTATCTGAGAAATTCATGCAGGCAGTCAGAGAAGCAAGCAGGCAGGCGGGTGTGAAGGCACAGAGGAAATCAGGAGCAAAGAAGAGGTATGGGAGAATTACATATTCCTGGACTGTGTACAAGTTTTCAGCATAAGATGATATTACACGAACGAGGTCTTAGTCTGGTGTGATTATCAAAACACTGAATGGTTAGAGAAACACCAAAAAAAGGTAGGACACAGTTCGGTATGGGTGAATACCAACAGCGGGGTTCCACAAGACTTAGTTCTAGATTCCATGGTGCTTTTAGTATATATAACATTCATAAACTATACAATCATAACGAAGAAAATAAAAACGAGAATCAGAGCAGGTGATTAAAGTGTCATCTAAATTCCTTACAATATTAATGAAGAAAATGGTTACTAGATTTGGAACAGAATCATCGCACACTACGTGTAATGACATCTGGCCTCGACAAGAGGAGGCTGAGGAGAGTGCACCATCTGGGCGGAGAACACCTCACAGGACATCGTTCAGTGCACCATCTGTGTGGAAAAAATCTCAGAGGGGATCGTTTAGTGTTTTCTAACCATCTAATTGGAGAACATCTTATGTAAGTTGGAAACGAATAAATCCTGTACGTAAACAATATATTTAATCTGTCTATCGAAGCTTAGAGTATCAACAGCAGTGTGTTTTAACCTGCCAAACGTAAGACCTGCATTCGTGAACCTGAACGAAGTATCCCCCACATGTGTAGACTAGATCCGCGAGTGTGCGGCTCCAGAGTCAAGCCCTATGTAGCTACACATTAAAATACATTACAAAAGGTAGAGATTCGCCAGCAGAGGAGAACCTGAAATTGAAAATTAAATGTAATGAAGATTAAACGAAGTTGATCTCAAGTTTTGGGAGAAGCGGAGAACGAGAGGAGACATAATTACGACATATGAATGCTCCAGATCATACAAAATATGGATAAAGGCACGCTATTCAACAAAACTAAGGACCAATACAATGGAATACAACTGGAAGTTGACCTATAAAAGAGTTGAACGTAAGAGAGTACTGCTTCACGATTAGGATAAAAGAAAAATAAATAGTAAATACGAAAATAGATCAAGTGAGTAAAAATATAGCTATGTAATTATATACACACACACATCAAGCAAGTACGTTCCCAAAGGGCGTCCTTTGGGAACTTAAAACCATTGCTGCGAGTCCTGTCTAGGCTAGATATTTTTAGCACGTTATTTACATCCCCTTTATTCATTCCTGTCTTCCATTTATACACCTCAATCATATCCCCCCTAATTCTACGCTTTTCTAGAGAGTGCAGATTCAGGGCCCTTAGTCTATCCTCATAGGGAAGATTTCTGATACATGGGATCATTATATATATATATATATATATATATATATATATATATATATCTATATATATATATATATATATATATATATATATATATATATATATATATATATATATATATATATATATATATATATATGCAAAAATTGTACTCTTATCTTCAGCTCTTTTCAAGCTCTTCTGGTAATCTTCGTCAACCATTATTTAAAGAACTAACTTTGCAAAAGGGAACGCTGCATTACGAAACGTTTCAGAGAAAAAAACCATTTATTTCCCCTCGAAAAATGTATTACTCAAAGCCTTGAAGTTTTACAAGCGCGTAATTGCCCTTGGTATTTTTTCTTCCACTATGTAAATTCTGAAAAAAAAATTGAACAAAAATGGAGAAAAAAACAGCCATTACGTGGTTCTAATATCACAAGAGTTACTCAACGCCGGCATGATCTAAAACTGTCTCTGCACTGTTATAAAGCTTTACGATTTCGCACTTGCATCAGTCAATAACTATATTGACTGACTTGTCAGTAAATAACGGTCCTTTAACCTCTAAGACTGATTCCTCGAGGGCAGAATTAATATTACTTTTAATAATCTTCCGCCAATGGTCGAAAATCCTCATGAACCGTATTATAATCTTCCGCCAATGGTCGAAAATCCTCATGAACCGTATTATAATCTTCCGTCAATGGTCGAAAATCCTCATGAACCGTATTATAATCTTCCGCCAATGGTCGAAAATCCTCATGAACCGTATTATAATCTTCCGTCAATGGTCGAAAATCCTCATGAACCGTATTATAATCTTCCGTCAATGGTCGAAAATCCTCATGAACCGTATTATAATCTTCCGTCAATGGTTGAAAATCCTCATGAACCGTATTATAATCTTCCGTCAATGGTCGAAAATCCTCATGAACCGTATTATAATCTTCCGTCAATGGTTGAAAATCCTCATGAACCGTATTATAATCTTCCGTCAATGGTTGAAAATCCTCATGAACCGTATTATAATCTTCCGCCAATGGTCGAAAATCCTCATGAACCGTATTATAATCTTCCGCCAATGGTCGAAAATCCTCATGAACCGTATTATAATCTTCCGCCAATGGTTGAAAATCCTCATGAACCGTATTATAATCTTCCGCCAATGGTTGAAAATCCTCATGAACCGTATTATAATCTTCCGCCAATGGTTGAAAATCCTCACGAACTCTTATAAGAAAAGGGATGACAAAATGAAGTACTGAAGGCTGGTGTTCTCTCACCTGAGAAGACGAACAACTCCGGACTACATACAACGCTACATTATGATTACATTTGATAATCTTCTACGAACGGTCAAAAATCCTCAGAAGACAGATGACCGCATGGAAGACTAAAATCTAGCGTTCTCTCACCCGAGGAGACGAACAAATCCGGATTTCACTTGATGATGTGTGATAACATTTACATTCACAACCAAGGGAACCTGAGGCTGCGTGTTGCTGTCACGGTGCTGAAAGATCATCTTAGCTACGGAAAGAGTACTCAATACAGCTTCACCTCGGGACTCTGTATAACAGGTCTTCGGTACTTAAGACAACGACATTTCAGCGCTCAACACATCAACACAAAGGCTCGACACAGAAAAACAAAGGCCCAACACATCAGCACAAAGGCTCGAATCAGAAAAACAAAGGCCAAACACATCAACACAAAGGCTCGAATCAGAAAAACAAAGGCCAAACACATCAACACAAAGGCTCGACACAGGAAAACAAAGGCTCAACACAGCAACACAAAGGCTCGAATCAGAAAAACAAAGGCCAAACACATCAACACAAAGGCTCGACACAGAAAAACAAAGGCTCAACACAGCAACACAAAGGCTCGACACAGAAAAACAAAGGCCCAACACATCAACACAAAGGCTCGACACAGGAAAACAAAGGCTCAACACATCAACACAAAGGCTCGACACAGAAAAACAAAGGCTCAACACATCAACACAAAGGCTCGACACAGAAAAACAAAGGCCCAACACATCAACACAAAGGCTCGACACAGAAAAACAAAGGCTCAACACATCAACACAAAGGCTCGACACAGGAAAACAAAGGCTCAACACAGCATTACAAAGGCTCAACACAGCAACACCTCAGAGCTCAACACATCATCACATAAGCTCAACACAGCAATATTGCAGGTGTCCCAGCAAGAGCCTTCATCATCCAGTGAGCTGCAGGTTAGGTCGAGTGAACACTACAACATTCAGGAGATCTGACCCTTACGGCAGGTAGGTGGAGAGACACCCCCAGAGAGAGAGAGAGAGAGAGAGAGAGAGAGAGAGAGAGAGAGAGAGAGAGACAGACAGACAGACAGACAGACAGACAGACAGACAGACAGACTAATGTTGATATCAAGAATTTCACTATCGTATCACTTCTCACCATTTATAGAATTATAAATTTTTTTCTCGAATCTTCACTTTCATCTGTGTTTTCACCCATTTCTCTTCCCTCTCTCTCTCTCTCTCTCTCTCTCTCTCTCTCTCTCTCTCTCTCTCTCTCTCTCTCTCTCTCTCTCTCTCTCTCTCCCTTCCTCTCTCACATTTTCTTTTTCTTTCCGATTCTCTTTCAACGTGATTCTGTTTTGATAAATTTGTTGCAACACTTTCTTCTTCTTAGCTAAGTTTGCCTGGCTAGTTCCGTTTGCCTGAGCTCCAGCTCTTGGGCTCACCTCTGTGCTTTCCACTGGCCTGATGTGGATCGGTCGTAGCTTGTCTTCAAACTGTGTATTTGTGTTTTGACTGTTGTGAGTAGCTCTCTAGTCTGCTCCCTGCTCTGTTGTCTGCTTTACTCTTTATTCTGTTCCTTGCTCTGCTGTCTGCTTTGTTCTCAACTCTGCTTCCTGCTCTGCTGTGCTGTCTAGTCTGCTTCCTGCTCTGCTGTCTGCTGTGCTCTCTAGTCTGCTTCCTGCTCTGTTGTCTGCTGTCCTGTCTAGTCTGCTTCCTGCTCTGCTGTCTGCTGTGCTATCTAGTCTGCTTCCTGCTCTGTTGTCTGCTGTGCTGTCTAGTCTGCTTCCTGCTCTGCTGATTGCTGTGCTGTCTAGTCTGCTCCCTGCTCTGATGTCTGCTGTGCTGTCTAGTCTGCTCCCTACTCTGCTGTGCTGTCTAGTCTGCTTCCTGCTCTGCTGTCTGCTGTGCTATCTAGTCTGCTTCCTGCTCTGTTGTCTGCTGTGCTGTCTAGTCTGCTTCCTGCTCTGCTGATTGCTGTGCTGTCTAGTCTGCTCCCTGCTCTGATGTCTGCTGTGCTGTCTAGTCTGCTCCCTACTCTGCTGTGCTGTCTAGTCTGCTCCCTGCTCTGCTGTCTGCTCTATCTCTCTGGTCTGCTCTTAAGTCTAACTGTTGACACCTTCTCTCCGCTCTCATCCCAGATGGACCGCAAATTGAATCTCTAAGTCGATCTTTCTTTCTCATAAAAATATTTATATATAATTTAGTTTTTAGTCAGGCTGCTGCCAGTCCTCGTTACATTCACAACAAAAACTCTCAACAAAATAAAAATTACCACTACTACTACTACTGCTACTATTATTATGATTACTACTACTACTACTAATAATAATAATCATAATAACCATCAGAAAAATGTTTGAATCTTAAGGCGACTTTCGGTCCATGTTGGATCACTGAGAAGTCACGATTGAGGCAAGAAAAGAAGAGAAGGTCAGAAGACACAACGGGAGAGGGGGGGTGGGGGTGGAAATAAGGAAGTGGTGATAGTAGTAGTAGTAGTAATAGTAGTAGTAGTAGTAGTAGTAGTAGTAGTAGTAGTAGTAGTAGTAGTAGTAGTAGTAGTAGTAATAGTAGTAGTAGTAGTAGTAGTAGTAGTAGTAATAGTAGTAGTAGTAGTAGTAGTAGTAGTAGTAGTAGTAGTAGTAGTAGTAGTAGTAGTAGTAGTAGTAGTAATAGTAGTAGTAGTAGTAGTAGTAGTAGTAGTAGTAGTAGTAGTAGTAGTAGTAGTAGTAGTAGTAGTAGTAGTAGTAGTAGTAGTAGTAGTGGTAGTGGTGGTGTTGGTAGTAGTAGTAGTGGTAGTGGTGGTGTTGGTGGTGATAGTAGTAGTAGTAGTAGTAGTAGTGGTGGTGGTGTTGGTGGTGATAGTAGTAGTAGTAGTAGTAGTGGTAGTGGTGGTGTTGGTGGTGATAGTAGTAGTAGTAGTAGTAGTAGTGGTAGTGGTGGTGTTGGTGGTGATAGTAGTAGTGGTGGTAGTGGTGGTGTTGTTGGTGATAGTAGTAGTAGTGGTAGTGGTGGTGTTGGTAGTAGTAGTAGTGGTAGTGGTGGTGTTGGTGGTGATAGTAGTAGTAGTAGTAGTAGTAGTGGTAGTGGTGGTGTGTGGTGGCGATAGTATTAGTAGTAGTAGTAGTGGTGGTAGTGGTGGTGTTGGTGGTGATAGTAGTAGTAGTAGCAGTGGTAGTGGTAGTGGTGGTGTTGGTGGTGATAGTAGTAGTGGTGGTAGTGGTGGAGTTGTTGGTATGTGTAGTGGTGGTGGTGTTGGTGGTGTTGGAGGTGGTAGTAGTAGTGGTAGTAGGTGGTAGTGTTGTGGTGTTGTAGTAGATGGTAGTAGTGGTGGTAGTAGTGGTGGAGTGGTAGTAGTATTAGTGTAGTAGTAGTAGGTAGTGGTGGTGTTGGTGGAGTAGTGGTAGTAGTGGCAGTGGTAGTGGTGGTGTTGAGTGGTGATGAGTAGTGGTAGTAGTAGGTAGTAGTGGAGTGGTGGTGGTGGTGGTGTTGGTAGGTGAGTAGTAGTAGTGAGGTAGTGGTAGTTGGAGGTGATAGTAGTAGTAGTAGTGGTGGTAGTGGTGGTAGTTGGTAGGTGTAGTGTAGTAGTAGTAGGTGGTGAGGTGGAGTTGGTGGTTAGGTGAGTAGGTAGTAGTAGGTAGTAGTAGTGTGTGAGTGGTGGTGTTGGTGGTGATGGTAGTGGTGTAGGTGAGTAGTAGTAGCAGTAGTAGTAGTGGTAGTGGTGGTGGTTGGTGGTGTTGGTGGTGATAGTAGTAGGAGTAGTAGTAGTAGTGAGGTAGTAGTGAGTGGTAGTAGGTGGTGGTGGTGGTGGTGGTTGGTAGGTGTAGTGTAGCAGTAGTAGTAGTGGTAGGTGTGGTGGTGTTGGTGGTGATATAGTAGTAGTAGTAGTAGTGTAGTAGTGGTGGTGGAGTGGTGGTGTTGGTGGTGATAAGTTAGTAGTAGTAGTGGTGAGTGTGGTGGTGGTTGGTGGTGTGTGGTAGTGTGGTAGTGTAGTAGTAGTAGTGGTAGGTGGTGTGAGGTGGATGGTGTGGTAGTGTAGTGGTGGTGGATAGGTGGTAGTAGTAGTAGTAGTAGTAGTAGTGGTAGTGGTGGTGTTGGTGGTGATAGTAGTAGTAGTAGTAGTAGTAGTAGTAGTAGTAGTAGTAGTAGCAGTAGTAGTAGTGTTGGTGGTGATAGTAGTAGCAGTAGTAGTAGTGGTGTTGGTGGTGATAGTAGTAGCAGTAGTAGTAGTGGTGTTGGTGGTGATAGTAGTAGCAGTAGTAGTAGTGGTGTTGGTGGTGATAGTAGTAGCAGTAGTAGTAGTGGTGTTGGTGGTGATAGTAGTAGCAGTAGTAGTAGTGGTGTTGGTGGTGATAGTAGTAGTCTCTTGGTGACTGTTACCAGCCTTGGTAGTCTGACCTGTTATAATCACTTCACTATCACGTTAAAGGTCACCTTAAAGAATATGTATCACCTTATTTCTTTTTCACCATCACCATGATGATGATGATGATGATGATGATGATGATGATGATGATGATGATGATGATGATGACAATGACGAGAATAATGATGATAATGAAAGATAATATTCATTGTGATCCCATACATTAAAAAAAAATCCCAGGACTAAAACCCCGAAACTTCCCCTTCCCCATTCCCCTCCCCTATCCTCCCCCTCCCTCCCTGCTGCCTTCCCCCAGTAACACGATACACTCCAGCCTGTACAATATCCAACAAAATTGCGAGTGGTTGCCGGCCTATTTAACCGGACGAGCCTGAGTGGAGGGGAGGGGAGTGGGGAGAGGGGGAGAGGGAGAGAGAGAGAGAGAGAGAGAGAGAGAGAGAGGTGTTTTGAATGGGTTGTTAAAGCAAATGTGGGGGAAAAAAAAGGTTGGTGCAGTGGTTGCCTTTGCTCGTTTTTATTTTTAATTGAAGTAATGGATAATAGTTCAGTAATATTGAAAAGAATATATATTTTTATATAAACAAAACAACACTGTAAAAAAAAGAGTGAAATTCTAAGCGCTTTTGTGATTTCTCACATTATCAAAAACCTTGATAATGTGAGAAATTACGAAAGCCCTTGGAATTTTACTGTTTTTTTTCACACTAGTTGTTTAGCGTATTGTGATATCAGCTGTTTACTGTGATCTTATTACATAACACAAGGACCGTCTCCCACCAAGAGTCTAACATAAAGACACACATGTACCCGGCTGCATCATCTCCTTCCGCTTCACAGTACAGTATGCAGAACGAACCGCTTGGCGATGGGAACCTTTGGTTGTAGATCTCTCGCACTCTCGTGTGTCGTCAAGAGCTATGCATAGCTCCTGACGAAGCACGAGAGTGCGAAATTTATAGAGCTAAAGATTTTCATCCACGTGGCTTGTTCTGCATTGTTAAGATCGCCTGTTTGCGACTGTATTGTAGATTATACTATGTACGTGGCGGCCTTATTTAGATTCCCACGCAATATGGCTACCATGTTTCCTGTATAGGATGGTGACTCCATCCGGGAACTTCTAGCGGCCATCGGACCTGAGTACTAAGGCTGACGTTCTGCTAGGCAATACGCTGTGGCAAGACTTCGCTTGACGTTTTCATGTTAGACATGTTTCCCTTCTGACGAAAGACAGATGAGATCATTGAGTCGAAATTTATCATTTGATGGGCTGACGCAAGTACACGTGTGTCTGGTGAGTCTTGGGGCGGCTTGGCGAAGTGCTACACCAAGTCGAATGACCTGGGGGTCGAGGCGAGTGCCCAGGGAGGAATTAGAGAGAACTCAAAAGAAATCTATAGCAAGCTAAGCCATCACTTCTAGGGGTCAGCTTTCTCCATTCCTGAGGCATTGCTTGGCAATGTCTGGGCGATTTTAGCCATGAAAAGGAGTGTTTGTGGTCCCTGGGAGAACCTGATCTTCTTTAAGTATCAAGAAGGTTCTTCTTCTGAGCTGTTGCTGGTGCTTCCATGAACTTAGGGTGGTGGGTTCCTACAGCACCTCTCAAGCGGTCTGGGACTCCTTCACTAGTTCACTGGATACAATTCACGAAGACAGAAATGCAGTTAATGATTTCTGTATTGCTATTAGCCAACCAACCATTTTAACCCAGTTCTCTCCGCCCTCATAGCTCATCAACTAACACATTCGGTAACACCACTAATACAATCAGCAACGCTAACGCAATCAGTAACACAACCAACACACCCTGCAACACCACTAACACAATCAGTAACACCACCAACACACCCTGCAACACCACTAACACAATCAGTAACACCACCAACACACCCTGCAACACCACTAACACAATCAGTAACACCACCAACACACCCTGCAACACCACTAACACAATCAGCAACACCACCAACACACCCTGCAACACCACTAACACAATCAGTAACACCACCAACACACCCTGCAACACCACTAACACAATCAGTAACACCACCAACACACTCTGCAACACCACTAACACAATCAGCAACACCACCAACACACCCTGCAACACCACTAACACAATCCCGGGGTCTCTCGCTCACACTGTTTTCGAAGTATAGAAAAGAAATATATGTCAACATTTTTTTTCCTCCTTTCCAGCCATTCATAAACAATTTTTGTCATCCTTCATAATGACGAATTCGAAAGAATTCTTTGGTTGTACACAAATTCGAAGGGAAAACTTTTAGGGTTGTGGTTTGTCGTAGGGATGTCTATTGTTGTCATATTGTCTCTTCTCTGTCTCTCTCTGTCTCTCTCCGTCTCTCTCTCTCTCTCTCTCTCTCTCTCTCTCTCTCTCTCTCCCTCAGCCTCTCATAATTGTTTCTCTGGCAAGGGGATACTGAGGGATTTACTCGCTGTAGCAGGCATAGAAAAAAGTGAACAAATTAATTACCGAAGTTTCCCATCAGTAAAAAATACAGAAAATATATAGAAAAAATAGAATATAAATACTGAGAGAGAGAGAGAGAGAGAGAGAGAGAGAGACCCATCCTGGATAGATCTGTCATTTCAGCAGAGCCTTCAACATAGGAGGGATGTGGGTGGCCTTACTGTTATGTACAAGGCCAATATTGTCAAAGTACCACACTTGGATCCACTTCGAGGACAGCGTGAAACAAGCTTTTATACCACAAGACGGGCAGAAAGCAGCAACTTCACTCTAGCTGTACCCTTCTCCAGAACATCATTCCATCTGAGATCATATATACCCAGGATGACTCGAGTATGGAACACATTCGTACAGCATTATGATATCAACGAGATAAAGTCAGTTGATCAAATGAAAATGCTGGCCCACAGATGGCTCCAACTTCATCCTGTTCCCTACTTGTATGTCTCGTAACAATAAAAATGCTTTCAAATGAGCTGATGTAGGTAACAGCTCTTAGCTTGTCAATAAAGTTAGGAATCCTTAACCTGTAAATAGCTTGTCAATAAAGCTAGGGATCCTTAACCTAACCTTGCCAAACCCTGTGTAGAAAGAGAAAGAGAGAGAGAGAGAGAGAGAGAGAGAGAGAGAGAGAGAGAGAGAGAGAGAGAGAGAGAGAGAGAGAGAGAGAGAGAGAGAGAGAGAGAGAGAGAGAGAGAGAGAGAGAGGAGAGAGAGAGAGAGAGGGAGAGAGAGAGAGAGAGAGAGAGAGAGAGAGAGAGAGAGAGAGGAAACTAAGACCAGGCATGCAGAGGTGAAGCTCGTACGTGGGAGCAGGAGAGGGTGGGAGGAGGGAATGGGAGAAAGCATAGGTGTGAACAGAGGGGAATGGAGAAGGGAAAGGTGGATAAAAGAGGAAGGAAAGTAAATAGAAAAGATGGTAAAATGATTCAGAACCAAACCCGCCTTGAATTCTCAACGCTCCTACAATACCGTGGGTAAGATACAACGAAACAAGTGTACTCCCCCATGCTGCTTCTAAAACAACACTTAGTCACTCAAGACCTCTAACAACACCCAGAGTCACTCAAGACCTCTAACAACACCCACAGTCACTCAAGACCTCTAACAACACCCAGAGTCACTCAAGACCTCTAACAACACCCACAGTCACTCAAGACCTCTAACAACACCCAGAGTCACTCAAGACCTCTAACAACACCCACAGTCACTCAAGACCTCTAACAACACCCAGAGTCACTCAAGACCTCTAACAACACCCAGAGTCACTCAAGACCTCTAACAACACCCAGAGTCACTCAAGACCTCTAACAACGCCCACAGTCACTCAAGACCTCTAACAACACCCACAGTCACTCAAGACCTCTAACAACACCCAGAGTCACTCAAGACCTCTAACAACACCCACAGTCACTCAAGACCTCTAACAACGCCCACAGTCACTCAAGACCTCTAACAACGCCCACAGTCACTCAAGACCTCTAACAACGCCCACAGTCACTCAAGACCTCTAACAACACCCAGAGTCACTCAAGACCTCTAACAACACCCACAGTCACTCAAGACCTCTAACAACACCCAGAGTCACTCAAGACCTCTAACAACACCCAGAGTCACTCAAGACCTCTAACAACACCCAGAGTCACTCAAGACCTCTAACAACACCCAGAGTCACTCAAGACCTCTAACAACACCCAGAGTCACTTAAGACCTCTAACAACACCCAGAGTCACTCAAGACCTCTAACAACACCCACAGTCACTCAAGACCTCTAACAACACCCAGAGTCACTCAAGACCTCTAACAACACCCAGAGTCACTCAAGACCTCTAACAACACCCAGAGTCACTCAAGACCTCTAACAACACCCAGAGTCACTCAAGACCTCTAACAACGCCCACAGTCACTCAAGACCTCTAACAACACCCACAGTCACTCAAGACCTCTAACAACACCCAGAGTCACTCAAGACCTCTAACAACACCCAGAGTCACTCAAGACCTCTAACAACACCCAGAGTCACTCAAGACCTCTAACAACACCCACAGTCACTCAAGACCTCTAACAACACCCAGAGTCACTCAAGACCTCTAACAACACCCAGAGTCACTCAAGACCTCTAACAACACCCAGAGTCACTCAAGACCTCTAACAACACCCAGAGTCACTCAAGACCTCTAACAACACCCACAGTCACTCAAGACCTCTAACAACACCCACAGTCACTCAAGACCTCTAACAACACCCACAGTCACTCAAGACCTCTAACACCTACATTCATCTACTCCGCTTCTAACAACACCCACACTCATCCACGCCCCTTCTAACAATATCCATACTCGTCTAAGTGGCTTCTAACAACACCCACACTAATCTACGCCACTTCTAACAACACCCACACTCATCTACGCCACTTCTAACAATATCCACACTAGTCTAAGTGGCTTCTAACAACACCCACACTAATCTACGCCACTTCTAACAACACCCACACTCATCCACGCCCCTTCTAACAATATCCATACTCGTCTAAGTGGCTTCTAACAATACCCACACTAATCTACGCCACTTCTAACAACACCCACACTCATCTACGCCACTTCTAACAATATCCACACTAGTCTAAGTCGCTTCTAACAACACCCACACTCATCTACGCCCCTTCTAACAATATCCACACTAGTCAAAGTCGCTTCTAACAACACCCACACTCATCTACGCCCCTTCTAACAATATCCACACTAGTCTAAGTCGCTTCTAACAACACCCACACTCATCCACGCCCCTTCTAACAATATCCACACTCGTCTAAGTCGCTTCTAACAACACCCACACTCATCTACGCCACTTCTAACAATACCCACACTCATCTACGCCACTTCTAGCAACATCCACACTCGCCTAAGTCGATTTTAACAACATCCACACTCTTCTACGCCGCTTCTAACAACACCCACATTAACAACACCAGCGTCAGTCTTCCTACTTACCTGCAGCTCAGTGTTTGACGGTGTTAGAGGTGACACTTGCAGGTGATTAAGAAATCCAGGTGTAATACTGAGATAATTAGCTCGCAGCATCCTTTAAGATGCCCACGCGAGAGATGAACAATAGTGTTTACGAGATTGATGAGAGAGAGAGAGAGAGAGAGAGAGAGAGAGAGAGAGAGAGAGAGAGAGAGAGAGAGAGAGAGAGAGAGAGAGAGAGAGAGAGACAGACAGACAGACAGACAGAGAGAGACAGAGACAGAGAGAGACAGAGACACAGAGAGACAGACAGACAGACAGACAGACACAGACAGACACAGACAGAGAGAGACAGAGAGGGAGAGAGAGAGAGAGAGAGAGAGAGAGAGAGAGAGAGAGAGAGAGAGAGAGAGAGAGAGTACGAGTACATATTTTTTTGACAAGAGGTCAAAGGGTGTGACATTAGAATTAAGTAAGGTCATGCAGGAAGAAGAAAGGTCAAAGCGAGCTGTTGTATTATGCAGCTGCTGTCTCCCCCCCTTCCACCACCACATCCCTCCCCCGCCCCATCCCCCCGATGTACATTACTGTTGTAGTCCTGATGTTGCATTCTGCTACAACAGTTAGGGAAGGCTGCAGGTGAGAGAGCTCCCTTGTGAGCTATCTTTTTTAACCTGTCTCGCTCCCCCACTCTCTCACTCGGCTCCCTGTCACCCATTAAATGGGGAAAAAAGGGATTTATTTTACCCATTTGCCAGATGCAATGAGGCGAACGGAACTTTCAAGGGGAGGACAGGTACAATCTCTCTCTCTCTCTCTCTCTCTCTCTCTCTCTCTCTCTCTCTCTCTCTCCACAGACTTTTACAACGTTAGGGTATCTCCCTCTCTCTGTCTCTGTCTCTGTCTCTCTGTCTCACTGCTATATATGAGAGAATGTTCACAATATACGTAATTTTCTGCACTTCGCACATCTAGAGACATAAACATGAACTCAATTACAGGCGGGTACAGGCAGAGTTACAGGCAGGTACAGGCAGTTACAGGCAGGTATAGGCAGAGTTACAGGTAGGTACAGGCAGAGTTACAGGTAGGTACAGGCAGAGTTACAGGTAGGTACAGGCAGAGTTACAGGCAGGTACAGGAAGAGTTACAGGCAGGTACAGGCAGAGTTACAGATACAGAGTTGAAGATACAAGTAAATGTCGTGGTGGGTAATATGTGCAAGACAGGTATGCAATACCGACAAGATGAAAATTAAGACACGTGTGCAACATCTGGGTATCTTTATTGTAGACGTTTCGCCATCCAGTGGCTTTATCAATACAGATTCTAGGACATAATTAGAAGACAGAAGACCTATATACAAAAGATGAGGTAATCAGTCCCTCAGCCTTGGAGGTGGTGTTTACAGCACCGTGGTCGTAGAGATTCTGAAGCACAGGTAAAGAGACTGGCGCTTATATAGGCTTATATATCTTTTGTATATAGTTCTTCTGTTATCTAATTATGTCCTAGAATCTGTATTGATAAAGCCACTGGATGGCGAAACGTCTACAATAAAGATAACCAGATGTTGCACAAGTGGGTAATATGATTAATTTAAAAGAAATTATAGACTAACTCTAGGTGAGAGTGCAACCAAAGCTTGTTAAACAGTAATGCAATGCTGCAACAAGTAAGCAGAAGGCGGAGTCTCAACGGCTGTATTCACACTGCCTCTCTTCTACTGAGTTTTTACCATCTCTTTGCAAAATATCCACTGTGAAAAAATATAGCATAAAGCTCCTGGGTCAAGGATATATACACAAAGATATGCATGTCTCTCAGTGTGTATATACACTGAGAGTTAACTTTAATGCCTATTTTAGGCATTAAAGTTGTCGTGGGAAAGTCAGCGATCAGTAAGCCAGCGAGGGTCAACAGTAAAATATTTAGTGGCCAGTGAAACAGTACTGTGACAGACGCTGCTGTTAAACATTTACAAATATAATGCAGTGAGAGTCTCAAAATCTGTATTCATAATAGAGTGACGACTAGTGGTAGTCTCGGGAGGAGCAGTGAGAGTTACACAGTGGTTATAACTGCAAGTTCCCACTGGTATCATCATATTCAATACCGACAACTTAATGAGTTAGATATAAGTGCAACACCTGGGTATCAACTTCCCAGCACCTTCAGCTTCCCAGCACCTTCAACTTCCCAGCACCTTCACCTTCCCAGCACCTTCAACTTCCCAGCACCTTCACCTTCCCAGCACCTTCAACTTCCCAGCACCTTCAACTTCCCAGCACCTTCAACTTCCCAGCACCTTCAACTTCCCAGCACCTTCAACTTCCCAGCACCTTCAACTTCCCAGCACCTTCAGCTTCCCAGCACCTTCAGCTTCCCAGCACCTTCAGCTTCCCAGCACCTTCAACTTCCCAGCACCTTCAACTTCCCAGCACCTTCAGCTTCCCAGCACCTTCAGCTTCCCAGCACCTTCAACTTCCCAGCACCTTCAGCTTCCCAGCACCTTCAGCTTCCCAGCACCTTCAGCTTCCCAGCACCTTCAGCTTCCCAGCACCTTCAGCTTCCCAGCACCTTCAGCTTCCCAGCACCTTCAGCTTCCCAGCACCTTCAACTTCCCAGCACCTTCAGCTTCCCAGCACCTTCAGCTTCCCAGCACCTTCAGCTTCCCAGCACCTTCAGCTTCCCAGCACCTTCAGCTTCCCAGCACCTTCAGCTTCCCAGCACCTTCAACTTCCCAGCACCTTCAGCTTCCCAGCACCTTCAGCTTCCCAGCACCTTCAGCTTCCCAGCACCTTCAGCTTCCCAGCACCTTCAGCTTCCCAGCACCTTCAGCTTCCCAGCACCTTCAACTTCCCAGCACCTTCAACTTCCCAGCACCTTCACCTTCCCAGCACCTCCAACTTCCCAGAACCTCCACCTTACCAGCACCTTCAACTTCCCAGCACCTTCAACTTCCCAGCACCTTCAACTTCCCAGCACCTTCAGCTTCCCAGCACCTTCAACTTCCCAGCACCTTCAACTTCCCAGCACCTCCACCTTCCCAGCACCTCCAACTTCCCAGAACCTCCACCTTACCAGCACCTTCAACTTCCCAGCACCTTCAACTTCCCAGCACCTTCAACTTCCCAGCACCTTCAACTTCCCAACACCTTCAACTTCCCAGCACCTCTACCTTCCCAGCACCTCCAACCTCCCAGAACCTCCACCTTCCCAGAACCTCCACCTTCCCAGCACCTCCAACTTCCCAGAACCTCCACCTTCCCACCACCTCCAATTTCCCAGCACCTCCAACTTCCCAGCACCTTCAACTTCCCAGCACCTCCACCTTCCCAGCGCCTTCAACTTCCCAGCACCTCCACCTTCCCAGCACCTTCAACTTCCCAGCACCTCCACCTTCCCAGCACCTTCAACTTCCCAGCACCTCCACCTTCCCAGCGCCTTCAACTTCCCAGCACCTTCAACTTCCCAGCACCTCCACCTTCCCAGCACCTCCAACTTCCCAGAACCTCCACCTTCCCAGCACCTCCAACTTCCCAGCACCTTCAACTTCCCAGCACCTTCAACTTCCCAGCACCTTCAACTTCCCAGCACCTTCAACTTCCCAGCACCTTCAACTTCCCAACACTTTCATTTCCCAGCACCTCCACCTTCCCAGCACCTCCAACTTCCCAGAACCTTCACGTTCCGAGCACCTCCACCTTCCCAGCACCTCCACCTTCCCAGCACCTCCAACTTCCTAGCACCTCCACCTTACAGCACCTCCACCTTCCCAGCACCTCCACCTTCCCAGCACCTCCACCTTCCCAGCACCTCCACCTTCATCTTCCCAGCACCTTCCCAGCACCTTCCCAGCACTTCCAGCTTCCCAGCACCTCGAACTTCGCAGCACCACCTTCCCGGCACCTCCACCTTCCCAGCACCTTCAACTTCCTAGCACCTCCACCTTCCCAGCACCTCCAACTTCCTAGCATCTCCACCTTCCAGCACCTCCACCTTCCCAGCACCTACATCTTCCCAGTACCTCCATCTTCCCAGTACCTTCAACTTCCTAGCACCTCCACCTTCCCAGCACCTCCATCTTCCCAGCACCTCCATCTTCCCAGTACCTTCAACTTCCCAGCACCTCCACCTTCCCAGCATCTCCAACTTCCCAGAACCTCCACCTTCCCAGCACCTCCAACTTCCCAGCACCTTCAACTTCCCAGCACCTTCAACTTCCCAGCACCTTCAACTTCCCAGCACCTTCAACTTCCCAGCACCTTCAACTTCCCAACACTTTCATTTCCCAGCACCTCCACCTTCCCAGCACCTCCAACTTCCCAGGACCTTCACGTTCCGAGCACCTCCACCTTCCCAGCACCTCCACCTTCCCAGCACCTCCAACTTCCTAGCACCTCCACCTTACAGCACCTCCACCTTCCCAGCACCTCCACCTTCCCAGCACCTCCACCTTCCCAGCACCTCCACCTTCATCTTCCCAGCACCTTCCCAGCACCTTCCCAGCACTTCCAGCTTCCCAGCACCTCGAACTTCGCAGCACCACCTTCCCGGCACCTCCACCTTCCCAGCACCTTCAACTTCCTAGCACCTCCACCTTCCCAGCACCTCCAACTTCCTAGCATCTCCACCTTCCAGCACCTCCACCTTCCCAGCACCTCCATCTTCCCAGTACCTCCATCTTCCCAGTACCTTCAACTTCCTAGCACCTCCACCTTCCCAGCACCTCCATCTTCCCAGCACCTCCATCTTCCCAGTACCTTCAACTTCCTAGCACCTCCACCTTCCCAGCACCTCCAACTTCACAGCACCTCCAACTTCCCAGCACCTCCATCTTCCCAGCACCTCCATCTTCCCAGTACCTTCAACTTCCTAGCACCTCCACCTTCCCAGCACCTCCAAATTCCCAGCACCTCCAACTTCCCAACACCTCCAACTTCCCCGCAGCTCCAACTTCCCAGCACCTCCCTCTTCCCAGCACCTCCAACTTCCCAGCACCTCCAACTTTCCAGGGCCATTTACATGTCTTAAGTTCCTATTACAACCCAGGAGTCCAAATGGCCTGTTATCCTGGTTGTAAAGGGAGCAAAATAAACACAGCAGAAAAACTTTTGACTTATATTATCCTTCACCAATTTAGAACAGAAGTATGTACACTATATACACTATGTACAGTGATAGGTATTAGTGCACTCCACGGTAAGCAAGGCAGAATAGAAGCCACTAGAGAGTAGACCGTGCTTCAACCAGCTCTAGAATGGGAATGACAAGGGCAGACAGGAGAGTGGTAACCACATAACCTCTGCGATTGCCAAAACCATCTTCTTATTGGCTGGAACGTGGGTACTAGTTGAACGACGGGGCCCCATCGTCAACCCTTAGTACCTGGTTCGCTGGTTTTGGGAAATAGCCTGTAAATGAGGGTGTGTACATGCGCCGAATAAAGGTTACGTACTCTTTGCATGCCACAGTTCCTCTCAAGGATGATAATAATCATACTACAAAAACGTGCGAAGTGAACACAAGCGCACATACGTACTTACACACAGACACACATACACACAAACACACACACACAAACACACACACACACACACACACACACACACACACACACACACACACACACACACACACACACAAACACACACACACAAACACACACACAAACACACACACACACACACACACACACAGGGAGAGTGACCTAGTAGCGACCAGTGAAGAGGCGGGGCCAGGAGCTTGGACTCGACCCCTGCAACCTCAACTAGGTGAGTACACACACACACACACACACACACACACACACACACACACACACACAGAGCTAAGGGGAATGTCCTATGAAGAAAGGTTAAGGGAAATCGGTCTGACGATACTGGAGGACAGGAGGGTCAGGGGAGACATGATAACGACATATAAAATACTGCGCGGAATAGACAAGGTGGACAAAGACAGGATGTTCCAGGGAGAGGACACACAAACAAGAGGTCACAATTGGAAGTTGAAGACGCAGATGAGTCAGAGAGATATTAGGAAGTATTTCTTCGGTCATAGAGTTGTCAGGCAGTGGAATAGCCTAGAAAGTGACGTAGTGGAGGCAGGAACCATACATAGTTTTAAGACGAGGTTTGATTAAGCTCATGGAGCAGGGAGAGAGAGGGCCCAATAGCAACCGGTGAAGAGGCGGGGCCAGGAGCTAAGACTCGACCCCTGCAACCACAAATAGGTGAGTACACACACACACACACACACACACACACACACACACACACACACACACACACACACACAAACACACATACACACACACACACACACACACACACACACACACACACACACACACACACACACACACACACACACACACACACACACACACACACACACACACACACACACACACACACACACACACACACACACACACACACACACACACACACACACACACACACACACACACACACACACACACACACACACACACACACACACACTCACACACACACACACACACACACACACACACACACACACACACACACACACACACACACACACACACACACACACACACACACACACACACACACACACACACACACACACACACACACACACACACACACACACACACACACACACACACACACACACACACACACACACACACGGCTTTGATGTGGTGCTGCTGAAGTTAACTTGTTAAGGTCGGATCCAACAGCTTAAGTGCACTGACGAGAAAGAGAGAGAGAGAGAGAGAGAGAGAGAGAGAGAGAGAGAGAGAGACAGACAGACAGACAGACAGTTAGAGGAGGTGGAGAGAGAGAAGGAACACACATCTGACCTATAACTACGACGTGTGTAATACTACAGAATGATACCAAAAGTTAAACAATGCCAGACTGCTCAACACTGTAGGGAAGTAAAAAAACAATAGAGAAAAGGTCACAGAGGGTGAACGTTGAACATTCTCACAGAAACGCTAGAATGAACCTCCTCATTAAGGTCGGAGAATAACTACGCCGTGGGCTGTGGATAGTGGAGGCCAGAGCCGACGCCATTCATAGAGTGACTATACCCTAAGGAATAGATATGTGAGAACCTAGTGAGATAGAGTCAGAAAAGATAGAACTAAAGGGGATAGAAGGATAGAATCAAGGGGGATAGAATTCATAGGGATAGAACACTAGGAAGATAGAATACCAGTTAACAAGACTCATGGATGATTTAACATAGATTATATTAATCAGGTGTAATTTAACGGGAGGGACCAGAAACTGGAGACCAACACTTGGTTCAGTTTACACGAGTACATCTAGGCGTATACATCTAGGTGTACTCACCTAGATGTACTCACCTAGTGTACTCACCTAGGTGTACTCAGATGTACTCACCTATGTATAATCACCTAGATGTACTCACCTAGTGTACTCACCTAGGTGTACTCAGATGTACTCACCTATGTGTACTCACCTAGGTGTACTTACTTAGATGTACCTGCACCTAGGTGAGTACACCTAGGTGAGTACACCTAGGTGATTACACATAGGTGAGTACACCTAGGTGAGTACACCTAGGTGAGTACATCTTGGTGAGTACACCTAGGTGAGTACATCTAGGTGAGTACACCTAGGTGAGTACACCTAGGTGAGTACATCTTGGTGAGTACACCTAGGTGAGTACACCTAGGTGAGTACACCTAGGTGAGTACACTAGGTGAGTACACTAGGTGAGTACACCTAGGTGAGTACACCTAGGTGAGTACATGCACTTTAACCTCTGGTGCCTAAAAATAATTGTAAGGAACCAGAGACCCGTATATAACATGTATGTCAGAGTGTGGTCGACCTCCCCTCTCTCTCTCTCTCTCTCTCTCTCTCTCTCTCTCTCTCTCTCTCTATCTATCTATCTATCTATCTATCTATCTATCTATCTATCTATCTTAGTGAGAGAGTCGGGGTAAAATATTCATAAGGCTACAAACTTAACACTATATTCTCTTTTTTTTTTTCTTAGCTAAAATTGATATCATCGTTTTTTCGTTGTTTTACGTCTGCAGATTCCCGTTTTCTGGTTACGAGATTCCCGTTTTGTATTCCAGGGATTCCCCTTTTGAATTCCAATGAATTTTCACAGATTCCAGTTTTCTGTCGTGCGGCATTTCCAAAATATTAAAGTTACCGTTTTCTAAAAAAAAATTTGGGGGTTCTATTAGATTCCCGTTTTCTGTTTTGTATAAAATCATACAGTATTTTGATTCCCGATTTCTTCACGAATATTCGTATATACTCTTTTCATTTATTCGTGAATATTCATGCTTTATTGATGAATACTAACATTCTCATCGCAAATATTCCTTATTCCTAGAAAAGATTCCCGTTTTCTACGTGGATATTCCCGTTTTCCTCGTGAATATTCCCGTTTTCTTTTGCTCTTTTTCGGAGGCACTTCCCAGATTTTAGTCAGCTGTCTCCTCCGTCTCAATTTAGTGGTGAGAAAGAAATTTCGTGCAGTTTATTGCCCCCAGTCTTCATATTTAATGTATATATTCATACATAAATGCATAATTCCTTGTATACAGCCACACATATACGAGATACATACATATGCCTACATAAAAAGCACACACACACATATATACACATACACAAACAAGGACCCCAAGTCACTTTGTCTGACTTTTTTGGTTTATCCTAGGTAATTTACACTATGTATGATAATTGTGTATGATAATTGTGTATGATAATTGTACTTATGTCCACCTGTGTCTAAACTTACACACACATAAAGGCCAAGTGTCTAAGGACAAGTGCCTTTTACAAACGGTAACTAACACATTATGCCATAACTCGTCTATTGTACCTTGTTTTCAAGCACAATTTCAAGGCTTCTGGAGCCCGTCATACCTATTATTGAAGGTGTGTATGTAATCTGTTACAACCCGCTTCCCCTCTCACGATAATACAGATATACACCCGGAAGTGTATGTCTTTTAGTACGCGTAAAGTGAAAAATGACTTCTGTCCGATATTAAATGAAAGATAATGTGTATATACACCGAGATATGTCTCGCTGTATATACACCGAGACATGTCTCTCGCTGTATATACACCGAGACATGTCTCTCGCTGTATATACACCGAGACATGTCTCTCGCTGTATATACACCGAGACATGTCTCTCGCTGTATATACACCGAGACATGTCTCTCGCTGTATATACACCGAGATATGTCTCTCGCTGTATATACACCGAGATATGTCTCTCGCTGTATATACACCGAGACATGTCTCTCACTGTATCTACACCGAGACATGTCTCTCGCTGTATATACACCGAGACATGTCTCTCGCTGTATATACACCGAGACATGTCTCTCGCTGTATCTACACCGAGACATGTCTCTCGCTGTATATACACCGAGACATGTCTCTCGCTGTATATACACCGAGACATGTCTCTCGCTGTATATACACCGAGACATGTCTCTCGCTGTATCTACACCGAGACATGTCTCTCGCTGTATATACACCGAGACATGTCTCTCGCTGTATATACACCAAAAGGTGTAAGTCTATACAGTGAAAACTTAGGTAAGACACATGTGCAGTAGTTAGGTGTCTTTATTTCGAAATAAAAATACCTAACTGTTGCACATGTGTCTTACCTAACAACCTGTCGGTATTTTATACCATTTTAATGTTCACAGTGAAAAGTGTATGTCTCTCGGTGTATATGTTTTGAAATGTCTAAATGAACTGGATTTGCAAAGACGTGTACCTTCTATGGGCTAGCGGAAAGGCGGGGGTGTTGAACCTCGACCTCTCACACATAAACAACTGGATACCAGAAAGGGAGTATACTGAGAAGTGTATGTCTCTCGGTGTATATGCACTGAGAGGTGTATGTCTCTCAGTGTATATGCACTGAGAGGTGTATGTCTCTCAGTGTATATGCACTGAGAGGTGTATGTCTCTCAGTGTATATGCACTGAGAGGTGTATGTCTCTCAGTGTATATGCACTGAGAAGTGTATGTCTCTCGGTGTATATGCACTGAGAGGTGTATGTCTCTCAGTGTATATGCACTGAGAGGTGTATGTCTCTCAGTGTATATGCACTGAGAGGTGTATGTCTCTCAGTGTATATGCACTGAGAGGTGTATGTCTCTCAGTGTATATGCACTGAGAGGTGTATGTCTCTCAGTGTATATGCACTGAGAGGTGTATGTCTCTCAGTGTATATGCACTGAGAGGTGTATGTCTCTCAGTGTATATGCACTGAGAGGTGTATGTCTCTCGGTGTATATGCACTGAGAGGTGTATGTCTCTCAGTGTATATACACCCAGATTAACTTAATTTCTGTTTTAGGTGTTAAAGTATTCTTGACTGGTGATAAACATGAAATAATCAACCTTAATGACCCTCGTGTGGTGAACAACGAGACAAGCAGCCTTAATGACCCTGGAGTATATTTGGAGAGGGGCGCAGGGATCAACGCCCCCGCGGCCCGGTCTGAGACCAGGACTCATGGTGGATCAGGGTCTGATTCTGCACAAACTCGTCATTTCAAAAGTTCCTTGTGGATTTTGCGAGTATCCAGCGTCCACCTACAACCTCTTGCTTGGACCTCTAATCCAAGTCTTTCTAGATCATAAGTATGTTTCACGTTGTGGTCATATCTCCTCTTGTCCTACCTTTCCTCAGTCGTAATATTTCCTCGTATCTCTCGCCCATCAGACCCATTACCAGTCTGGATTCAAACTTTTCAACTCTTCTGGGGCTTCTTTTACGTGCTTGGCAGTGTAATTGGGTAGTTATTTACGTTTATTAGTGATTAAAAGAATAGAATTGAGCTCGTTAATCATATTTTTTTAATTTGTCATAATTAGGAATCTTGGAAGGTACGACAGCCAAGTGAAGGTTCACTAGTTGTTGTTGTCGTGGTTGTTGTTGTTGTCGTGGTTGTTGTTGTCGTGGTTGTTGTTGTTGTCGTGGTTGTTGTTGTTGTCGTGGTTGTTGTTGTTGTCGTGGTTGTTGTTGTCGTGGTTGTTGTTGTTGTCGTGGTTGTTGTTGTTGTCGTGGTTGTTGTTGTTGTCGTGGTTGTTGTTGTTGTCGTGGTTGTTGTTGTTGTCGTGGTTGTTGTTGTTGTCGTGGTTGTTGTTGTTGTCGTGGTTGTTGTTGTTGTCGTGGTTGTTGTTGTTGTCGTGGTTGTTGTTGTTGTCGTGGTTGTTGTTGTTGTCGTGGTTGTTGTTGTTGTCGTGGTTGTTGTTGTTGTCGTGGTTGTTGTTGTTGTTGTTGTCGTCGTGGTTATTGTTGTTGTTACGGCTGATGTGGGCGTTGTTGTCGTGGCTGTTGGTGTGGTTGTTGTTACTGCTGATGTTGTTGTTGTTATTGCTGTTGTTGTCGTGGTTGTCGCTGCTGCTGATGTTGTTGTTGTTTTAGTTTTTTCCTTCTACTTCGTCGTCTTTTCCTTTCTCACATCTTCTTCTCCTCCTCCTCCTCCTCCTAATCCTCATCCTCCTCCTAATCCTCCTCCTCTTCCTAATCCTCCTCCTCCTCCTAATCCTTCTCTTCCTCCTAATCCTCCTCCTCCCAATCCTCCTCCTCCTAATCCTCCTCCTCCTAATCCTCCTCCTCCTCCTAATCCTCATCCTTCTAATCCTGCTGCTCCTCCTCCTAATCCTAATCCTCCTCCTAATCCTCCTCCTCCTAATCCTCCTCCTCCTCCTAATCCTCCTCCTCCTCCTCCTAATCCTCCTCCTCCTCCTAATCCTCCTCCTCCTCCTAATCCTTCTCTTCCTCCTAATCCTCCTCCTCCCAATCCTCCTCCTCCTAATCCTCCTCCTCCTAATCCTCCTCCTCCTCCTAATCCTCCTCCTAATCCTGCTCCTCCTCCTAATCCTCCTCCTAATCCTCCTCCTAATCCTCCTCCTCCTAATCCTCCTCCTCCTCCTAATCCTCCTCCTCCTCCTAATCCTCCTCCTCCTCCTACTCCTTCTCCACCTCCTTCTCCTTCTTCTTCTTGTGATCTCCTCGTAGTTTCCACTTGACCTGGCGAGAATGACCTTCACCCTGGACTCTCTCCTCTAGGATGCTATTGAGGCAGTTCACTACTCCGTGAAGACCGTTTATACAGTGTCCACTAGTCGCTTGTGTTTATGGTGTTTATTATAGTGTCTTCTAGCTACCAGTGTTTATCTTGTTTGTTATAGTGTCACCGCGAGGTCTGGTCATGGACCGGGCCGAGGGGGCGCTGACCCCCAGGACACCCTCCAGGAATAACTTCAATAATAGCTCTTACCTAGAAATGAACCAAGTGAAACACACACACACACACACACACACACACACACACACACACACACACACACACACACACACACACACACACCAGCACACACAAAAATTCATAAACTAAAATACCGACGAGCGGAACTAAAAACATGCAGATTTTAATTGTAAAATGCAGAGCGGCATATTTTTATTAGACACACTGAACAAGGGTACTAAAAACAGGGTAACCGTGTGCAAAAATAAAACAAAAACATTGATCTGGGCTGTGATGGTAACCATTAACGGAGTTGGGTTAAGTGGCAGCACAGGGTTCCCTTAACATGTTCTGAAGGAGAGTGGAGGCAGGTGTAAAGGGTCCTGTGTACGAGGGTCGGAAGCAGTGCACTTAAGTGGCTGTGTAAAACACTGTTTATATACGTCACTGACATTAACCATTAGGGCTAAATAAGCACCTCAATGGTGACCTAAGGGGTGAGGAACCTTTATTATGCTGGAAGGCAGCATTAAGGTTAGCTGTAATCTAATAAGGTCGTATTCAAGAAACTCTGATTAGATGTACTGGAAAAGGTGGCTTTAGGTGCTGAACCAAAAGCCCGGAAAGGCATCACGGTACTGACTTTAACCATTATTATTAATGGTCTAAATTAAAGGGAATAATGTGGGAAACTCTGTGATATCTGTCGGCTTGACGTAGTCTCTCCTGTCACTCCTTTCTACCGGATTTAACCTCATCCATCACTCCTGGTTTGACCAATTCCATATCCTCCTTCCCATTCTTCGCCCAAAACTGACCTCATTCATGACACCCGATGACCTGACGTGATCCACCAGTCTGTCATGCATGTGACTTGCAGCCTGATGTGACCCATCTCAGTCTGCAACAACAATAGCAACAGCAACTCCAGGCTAACGCATTCCTGGCGTGGAACTTGATGCAATAGACACACAATATTCAATAACTGATGACACTGGTATCGTTAGCGTGGCCAGGGAATCCAGTCCGTCCAAGGCCAGATGCCTCTACACAATTCCCGCTGGCAGTGTTATTATATATTTGACGTAAAATTCAGTGGTCTTCAACCTTCCTACACAAATGGGCCACATTTGATGGTCAAATGTGTGACGAGGGCCGCATCCATTTCGTAGAATGGCCACATTCGGCCCGAGGGCCGCTGGTTGGTGACCACTGATGCAAATGGTTTAGTCACAAGAGAAGAGCTGGTGTTCCTTTTTCAATATATATATATATATATATATATTTTCTGTCATATATTTCAACACTCATTGTATTCTATAAGGTCGAAGTTTTTGTTAATACTTTCGTTGTTAACCAAAACATTTTAATATCCTCTCGGCGCCGCTTTGTTTTTTGTTCCGGTTTACAGTTCACAGCCCTTTTGTTATCTATATAAATGAAGTTGTTTTGACGTATTTGAACGAGCGTGTGAACCAGTGCATGAACAAGTGCGTGAACCAGTGTTTGAACTTGTGAACCAGAGTTCGAACGTGTGAAGCAGTGTTCGAACGTGTGAACTAGTGTTCGAACGTGTGAACCAATGTTCAAACGTGTGAACCAGTGTTCGAACGTGTGAAGCAGTGTTCGAACGTGTGAAGCAGTGTTTGAACTTGTGAACCAGTTTTCGAACGTGTGAACCAGTGTTCGAACGTGTGAAGCAGTGTTTGAACTTGTGAACCAGTGTTCGAACGTGTGAACCAGTGTTCGAACGTGTGAACCAGTGTTCGAACGTGTGAACCAATGTCTGAACGTATGAACCAGTGCTCGAACGTGTGAACCAGTGTTCGAAAGTGTGAACCAGTGCTCGAACGTGCGAACCAGTGTTCGAAAGTGCGAACCAGTGTTCGAACGTGTGAACCAGTGTTCGAACGTGTGAACCAATGTCTGAACGTATGAACCAGTGCTCGAACGTGTGAACCAGTGTTCGAAAGTGTGAACCAGTGCTCGAACGTGCGAACCAGTGTTCGAAAGTGTGAACCAGTGTTCGAACGTGTGAACCAGTGTTCGAACGTGTGAAGCAGCGATCGAACATGTGAACTAATGTCTGAACGTGTGAACCAGTGTTCGAACGTGTGAACCGGTGTTCGAACGTGTGAACCAGTGTTCGAACGAGTGAACCAGTGTTCGAACGTGTGAACCAGTGTTCGAACGTGTGAACCAGTGTTCGAACGTGTGAACCAGTGTTCGAACGTGTGAACCAGTGTTCGAACGTGTGAACCAGTGTTCGAACGTGTGAACCAGTGTTCGAACGTGTGAACCAGTGTTCGAACATGTGAACCACCGTTTGAACGCGCGTGGACGAGTGCATAAAAAGTGAGATCCAACACACGAACGATTTTTATATTTTTCTCACCACACACCCAAAACACATTTGGAAAACATCCCAACATTCAAATCTGCTTACAAACCCAAAATCATTTTTTTTTACCCTTTTCTAGTCTGGAAAAACAAAACAGAATCACGACTTGTCCGTCTCATTACAAATTCCGAATCGAATCACATTTCCCCGCGACACACGTCAAACTTTTCACGTTCACCGTCAAAATGTACCATGTTCAGTGTCGAATTATTATTATTATTATTATTATTATTATTATTATTATTATTATTAATATAACTCTTTTGGGTTTACATAATGGTTAAAATCTACAACTCTGAAGTAATTCTGTATATACACCGAGTTATACACAACTAACCGAAATACGTAACTCAGTGTATATAAACTGATACGCAATTCACATTGTGTATACACTGGCTTATACACAACTCACTGTATATACATTGAGAGATACACAACTCGCAGAGTATACACACTGAGAGATACTCCTATGTAATGTGAGATAATCAAATATGATTCAAGTAGGTAAATAATTAACTCCAATTCCTCGTATAAAGAATCTTATTTCCCCCCCGCCCCCCGCTTTCTAACCCTCCATCCATAAAGGGACTGACTGTCCAACACCTTCCTCTATCCTGGCTTAAGATTCCACCAGCGTCCTAACACTCTGTCTCTGGGCTTCCAAATGCGTTGTCCGGCAATCAGCAGGAATTGCATTCACCACCTGACGCAGCGACCACTAAAGGCGCTCTGCTCACATTACACTCACCTATGTTTACACATTTACTTGCTATGTTGAACGTGATGCAGGTAAGTGCATATAAACAATACACTTTGTATTATATATATATATATATATATATATATATATATATATATATATATATATATATATATATATATATATATATATATATATATATATATATATATATATATATATATATATATATATATATATATATATATATATATATATGAAGAAGAGAAATTCTATGGAGTGTTCCCGTGCACTATGAAGCATATATCTTACAAGCAATCACTCGTAATTATTTGGAACAACAGCGTCAGCGTTTGATTCTTCAACTCTTGTGATGTGAATGGAACTGTCAGCTTTGTGCTCGTGTATGCTTCCTCCAGACCCCTCAGGGAAATTACTGGCCACACAGTTTTCCTCCACACTGCACACAATTCCTCTAACCCAGATAAAAAGGTATTTCCAGCGAAGGTATATCTTTTTTTCCCCTGGTCGTGTAATGGATAAGAAATCTTAATACTTGAAGCTTGATTAGATAAGCCAAGTTAAAAATTCCTTCAAAACAAGAGCCACAACTTGTCTAACTTGCCTTGTAAACATGTTGTAAATTGCTCGTTAATA
>NC_091309.1:6752886-6762886 GCF_038502225.1 Cherax quadricarinatus
ATGTATTGGTAGATAAAAGACTGTTGAGTAGACTTCAGGATGTACATGTTTATAGAGGGGCCACAGATATATCAGATCACTTTCTAGTTGTAGCTACACTGAGAGTAAAAGGTAGCTGGGATACAAGGAGAAAAGAAGCATCAGGGAAGAGAGAGGTGAAGGTTTATAAACTAAAAGAGGAGGCAGTTAGGGTAAGATATAAACAGCTATTGGAGGATAGATGGGCTAATGAGAGCATAGGCAATGGGGTCGAAGAGGTATGGGGTAGGTTTAAAAATGTAGTGTTAGAGTGTTCAGCAGAAGTTTGTGGTTACAGGAAAGTGGGTGCAGGAGGGAAGAGGAGCGATTGGTGGAATGATGATGTAAAGAGAGTAGTAAGGGAGAAAAAGTTAGCATATGAGAAGTTTTTACAAAGTAGAAGTGATGCAAGGAGGGAAGAGTATATGGAGAAAAAGAGAGAAGTTAAGAGAGTGGTGAAGCAATGTAAAAAGAGAGCAAATGAGAGAGTGGGTGAGATGTTATCAACAAATTTTGTTGAAAATAAGAAAAAGTTTTGGAGTGAGATTAACAAGTTAAGAAAGCCTAGAGAACAAATGGATTTGTCAGTTAAAAATAGGAGAGGAGAGTTATTAAATGGAGAGTTAGAGGTATTGGGAAGATGGAGGGAATATTTTGAGGAATTGTTAAATGTTGATGAAGATAGGGAAGCTGTGATTTCGTGTATAGGGCAAGGAGGAATAACATCTTGTAGGAGTGAGGAAGAGCCAGTTGTGAGTGTGGGGGAAGTTCGTGAGGCAGTAGGTAAAATGAAAGGGGGTAAGGCAGCCGGGATTGATGGGATAAAGATAGAAATGTTAAAAGCAGGTGGGGATATAGTTTTGGAGTGGTTGGTGAAATTATTTAATAAATGTATGGAAGAGGGTAAGGTACCTAGGGATTGGCAGAGAGCATGCATAGTTCCTTTGTATAAAGGCAAAGGGGATAAAAAAGAGTGCAAAAATTATAGGGGGATAAGTCTGTTGAGTGTACCTGGTAAAGTGTATGGTAGAGTTATAATTGAAAGAATTAAGAGTAAGACGGAGAATAGGATAGCAGATGAACAAGGAGGCTTTAGGAAAGGTAGGGGGTGTGTGGACCAGGTGTTTACAGTGAAACATATAAGTGAACAGTATTTAGATAAGGCTAAAGAGGTCTTTGTGGCATTTATGGATTTGGAAAAGGCGTATGACAGGGTGGATAGGGGGGCAATGTGGCAGATGTTGCAAGTGTATGGTGTAGGAGGTAGGTTACTGAAAGCAGTGAAGAGTTTTTACGAGGATAGTGAGGCTCAAGTTAGAGTATGTAGGAAAGAGGGAAATTTTTTCCCAGTAAAAGTAGGCCTTAGACAAGGATGTGTGATGTCACCGTGGTTGTTTAATATATTTATAGATGGGGTTGTAAGAGAAGTAAATGCGAGGGTCTTGGCAAGAGGCGTGGAGTTAAAAGATAAAGAATCACACACAAAGTGGGAGTTGTCACAGCTGCTCTTTGCTGATGACACTGTGCTCTTGGGAGATTCTGAAGAGAAGTTGCAGAGATTGGTGGATGAATTTGGTAGGGTGTGCAAAAGAAGAAAATTAAAGGTGAATACAGGAAAGAGTAAGGTTATGAGGATAACAAAAAGATTAGGTGATGAAAGATTGAATATCAGATTGGAGGGAGAGAGTATGGAGGAGGTGAACGTATTCAGATATTTGGGAGTGGACGTGTCAGCGGATGGGTCTATGAAAGATGAGGTGAATCATAGAATTGATGAGGGAAAAAGAGTGAGTGGTGCACTTAGGAGTCTGTGGAGACAAAGAACTTTGTCCTTGGAGGCAAAGAGGGGAATGTATGAGAGTATAGTTTTACCAACGCTCTTATATGGGTGTGAAGCCTGGGTGATGAATGTTGCAGCGAGGAGAAGGCTGGAGGCAGTGGAGATGTCATGTCTGAGGGCAATGTGTGGTGTGAATATAATGCAGAGAATTCGTAGTTTGGAAGTTAGGAGGAGGTGCGGGATTACCAAAACTGTTGTCCAGAGGGCTGAGGAAGGGTTGTTGAGGTGGTTCGGACATGTAGAGAGAATGGAGCGAAACAGAATGACTTCAAGAGTGTATCAGTCTGTAGTGGAAGGAAGGCGGGGTAGGGGTCGGCCTAGGAAGGGTTGGAGGGAGGGGGTAAAGGAGGTTTTGTGTGCGAGGGGCTTGGACTTCCAGCAGGCATGCATGAGCGTGTTTGATAGGAGTGAATGGAGACAAATGGTTTTTAATACTTGACGTGCTGTTGGAGTGTGAGCAAAGTAACATTTATGAAGGGATTCAGGGAAACCGGCAGGCCGGACTTGAGTCCTGGAGATGGGAAGTACAGTGCCTGCACTCTGAAGGAGGGGTGTTAATGTTGCAGTTTAAAAACTGTAGTGTAAAGCACCCTTCTGCAAGACAGTGATGGAGTGAATGATGGTGAAAATTTTTCTTTTTCGGGCCACCCTGCCTTGGTGGGAATCGGCCAGTGTGATAATAAAAAAAAATAATAATAAAATATATATATATATATATATATATATATATATATATATATATATATATATATATATATATATACATATATACTTTGAATAAATAAGGAAGGCGCAAATAAGAGAAGAACAGGTCAAAGGTCGACACATTTAAAGTTCTTTAAGGTCAGACTTACAACTAAAGTTCAATACGTGCCATTTAAAATTAAGGAAATCCTTGAAACCAACACATAATTTAACAAAACCCATATGTGTCATTCAACAGCACTGTGGGCTTGATCCACCGTCTGTGTTTGTTGTACAGAAGTGCTTTAGTAGTGATCCCCCCCAAAAAATAACATGAACTAAAGATAACAGGAACACGAAGATAAAGGCAAGATAACATGAACAGTAAGATAAAGAGAAGGTTATTTAGAACAAAGGACAGGGAAAGAGAGAGGGAGAAAAAGAGAGAGAGGGAGATGTGTGTGTGTGTTTTTCTTCCTTTTCTTTCTTTTATCTTTCCTTTGTGTCTTTTTCTTCTCTATTCTTCCGCTTTCCCTACCACTCTCTCTCCTACACAATGTTTTGATATACGACTGCACTGAGAGGGAGAGAGAGAGAGAGAGAGAGAGAGAGAGAGAGAGAGAGAGAGAGAGAGAGAGAGAGAGAGAGAGAGAGAGAGAGAGAGAGAGAGAGAGAGAGAGAGAGAGAGACAGACAGAGAGAGCAAAACTTCAAGCACTGGGAATTGCAGGCTCTACGCAATGTCTCCTCAGTGATTACCTTCATGGTAGATCTCTAAGTGTAGTTCTCAATGGAACGGAATCAGCAAGACATCCTATTGGGGCAAGTGTTCCACAAGGAAGCGTGCTGGGTCCATTGTTATGGAATGTCTTCTTCAACGACCTTCTTCATCTCATCCCAGAATCACATGCATATGCAGACGACTGTACACTGACATTCACTTATCCAAGAGAAGAAATGCCAGCTGCTCTAAGCTACATCAATCACCAGCTGAGAGCTATATCAGCTTGGGGAAATAGATGGCAAGTAACATTTGCACCTGAGAAAACGCAAATGATGATCGTCTCTAGGCACCATGATGGTAATGCTGGTGCAGTAGTAAGGATGAATGGGAGGGTGTTGGCACCTGGAGAAGAAGTTGATATCCTTGGGGTGAAATTTGACTCCAAACTAACCATGAAGAACCATGTAAAGTAAAAGGACACAAGTGCAACTAATGTGACATTTTATTGTGGCAAAGTTTCGCTCTCCAGGAGCTTTATCAAGTAATGGCTTGACAAAGCTCCTGGAGAGCGAAACTTTGCCACAATAAAATGTCACATTAGTTGCACTTGTGTCCTTTTACTTTACATATTGTCGGTAATTCTACCAACTTTATTACAACATGAAGAACCATGTTGTAAATCTTGCAAACAAGGCAGCCAGGAAGCTTACAGCACTTCGCCGTATCTCGCATCTGCTTGACAGTAGGGGTTGCAAGATTCTGTATGAGGCGCAAGTACACTCACACCTTGAGTATGCTCCACTTTCTTGGTTTGCCTGCCCCCCTATCATCTGTGACTGCTTGACAGAGTAGAGAACAGAGCAAGACGTCTCATCTCTCGCCTGGACCCATCCTGGATAGATTTGTCATTTCAGCAGAGCCTTCAACATAGGAGGGATGTGGGTGGCCTTACTGTTATGTACAAGGCCAATATTGTCAAAATACCACACTTGGATCCACTTCGAGGACAGCGTGAAACAAGCTTTTATGCCACAAGACGGGCAGAAAGCAGCAACTTCACTCTGGCTGTACCTTTCTCCAGAACATCACTCCATCTGAGATCATACATACCCAGGATGACTCGAGTATGGAACACATTCGTACAGCATAATGATGTCAACGAGATAAAGTCAGTTGATCAAATGAAAATGCTGGCCCACAGATGGCTCCAACTTCATCCTGTTCCCTACTTGTATGTCTCATAACAATAAAAATGCTTTCAAATGAGCTGATGTAGGTAACAGCTCTTAGCTTGCCAATAAAGTTAGGAATCCTTAACCTGTAAATAGCTGTCAATAAAGCTAGGGATCCTTAACCTTGTCAAACCCTGTGTAAAAAAAAAGAAAGAGAGAGAGAGAGAGAGAGAGAGAGAGAGAGAGAGAGAGAGAGAGAGAGAGAGAGAGAGAGAGAGAGAGAGAGAGAGAGACAGACAGACAGACAGACAGACAGACAGACAGACAGACAGAGACAGGGGGGAGGAAAACACACATAAACCATCCAGTCATAAATCCATCTAGCAGTCATCCTAGCAGTACTCAGTCATCCAGCAGTCATCCTAGCAGTACTCAGTCATCCAGCAGTCATCCTAGCAGTACTCAGTCATCCAGCAGTCATCCTAGCAGTACTCAGTCATCCAGCAGTCATCCTGGCAGTACTCAGTCATCCAGCAGTCATCCTGGCAGTACTCAGTCATCCAGCAGTCATCCTGGCAGTACTCAGTCATCCAGCAGTCATCCTGGCAGTACTCAGTCATCCAGCAGTCATCCTGGCAGTGCTCAGTCATCCAGCAGTCATCCTGGCAGAGCTCAGTCATCCAGCAGTCATCCAGGCAGTGCTCAGTCATCCAGCAGTCATCCTGGCAGTGCTCAGTCATCCAGCAGTCATCCTGGCAGTGCTCAGTCACCTAACAGTCATCATGGCAGTGCTCAGTCATCCAACAGTCATCCTGGCAGTGCTCAGTCATCCAGCAGTCATCCTGGCAGTGCTCAGTCATCCAGCAGTCATCCTGGCAGTACTCAGTCATCCAGCAGTCATCCTGGCAGTACTCAGTCATCCAGCAGTCATCCTGGCAGTGCTCAGTCATCCAGCAGACATCCTGACAGTGCTCAGTCACCTAACAGTCATCCTGGCAGTGCTCAGTCATCCAACAGTCATCCTGGCAGTGCTCAGTCATCCAGCAGTCATCCTGGCAGTGCTCAGTCACCTAACAGTCATCATGGCAGTGCTCAGTCATCCAACAGTCATCCTGGCAGTGCTCAGTCATCCAGCAGTCATCCTGGCAGTGCTCAGTCATCCAGCAGTCATCCTGGCAGTGCTCAGTCATCCAGCAGTCATCCTGGCAGTGCTCAGTCATCCAGCAGTCATCCTGGCAGTGCTCAGTCACCTAACAGTCATCCTGGCAGTGCTCAGTCATCCAACAGTCATCCTGGCAGTGCTCAGTCATCCAACAGTCATCCTGTCAGTGCTCAGTCATCCAGTAGTCATCCTGGCAGTGCTCAGTCATCCAGCAGTCATCCTGGCAGTGCTCAGTCACCTAACAGTCATCCTGGCAGCACTCAGCCATCCAGCAGTCATCCTGACAGTACTCAGCCATCCAGCAGTCGTCCTGGCAGTACTCAGTCATCCAACAGTCACCCTGGCAGTACTCAGTCATCCAGCAGTCATCCTGGCAGTACTCAGCCATCCAGCAGTCATCCTGACAGTACTCAGTCATCCAGCAGTCACCCTGGCAGTACTCAGCCATCCAGCAGTCATCCTGGCAGTACTCAGCCATCCAGCTGTCATTCTGGCAGTACTCAGCCATCCAGCAGTCATCCTGACAGTACTCAGCCATCCAGCAGTCATCCTGGCAGCACTCAGCCATCCAGCAGTCATCCTGGCAGTACTCAACCACCCAGCAGTCATCCTGGCAGTACTCAGCCAACCAGCGGTCATCCTGGCAGTGCTCAGTCATCAAACAGTCATCCTGGCAGTACTCAGCCATCCAGCAGTCATCCTGGTAGTACTCAGTCATCCAGCAGTCATCCTGGCAGTAATCAGCCATACAGCAGTCATCCTGGCAGTACTTAGCCATCCAGCAGTCATCCTTGCAGTACTCAGCCATCCAGCAGTCATCCTGGCAGTACTCAGCCATCTAGCAGTCATCCTGACAGTACTCAGCCATCCAGCAGTCATCCTGGCAGTACTCAGTCATCCAGCAGTCATCCTGGCAGTACTCAGCCATCCAGCAGTCATTCTGGCAGTACTCAGCCATCCAGCAGTCATCCTGACAGTACTCAGCCATCCAGCAGTCATCCTGGCAGTACTCAGCCTTCCAGCAGTCATTCTGGCAGCACACAGCCATCCAGCAGTCATCCTGGCAGTACTCAACCATCCAGCAGTCATCCTGGCAGTACTCAGCCATCCAGCGGTCATCCTGGCAGTGCTCAGTCATCAAACAGTCATCCTGGCAGTACTCAGCCATCCAGCAGTCATCCTGGAAGTACTCAGCCATCCAGCAGTCATCCTGGCAGTGCTCAGCCATCCAGCAGTCATCCTGGCAGTACTTAGCCATCCAGCAGTCATCCTGGCAGTACTCAGCCATCCAGCAGTCATCCTGGCAGTACTCAGCCATCTAGCAGTCATCCTGGCAGTACTCAGCCATCCAGCAGTCATCTTGGCAGTACTCAGTCATCCAGCAGTCATCCTGGCAGTACTCAGCCATCCAGCAGTCATCCTGGCAGTATTCAGCCATCCAGCAGTCATCCTGGCAGTACTCAGCCATCCAGCAGTAATCCTGGCAGTACTCAGTCATCCAGCAGTCATCCTGGCAGTACTCAGCCATCCAGCAGTCATCCTGACAGTACTCAGCCATCCAGCATTCATCCTGGCAGTATTCAGCCATCCAGCAGTCATCCTGGCAGTACTCAGCCATCCAACAGTCATCCTAACAGTACTTAGCCATCCAGCAGTCATCCTGGCAGTACTTAGCCATCCAACAGTCATCCTGGCAGTACTCAGCCATCCAGCAGTCATCCTGGCAGTACTCAGAGATCCAGCAGTCATCCTGGCAGTACTCAGCCATCCAGCAGTCATCCTGGCAGTACTCAGCCATCCAGCAGTCATCCTGGCAGTACTCAGCCATCCAGCAGTCATCCTGGCAGTACTCAGCCATCCAGCATTCATCCTGGCAGTTTTCAGCCATCCAGCAGTCATCCTGGCAGTACTCAGTCATCCATCAGTCATCCTGGCAGTACTCAGCCATCCAGCAGTCATCCTGGCAGTACTCAGTCATCCAGCAGTCATCCTGGCAGTACTCAGCCATCCAGCAGTCATCCTGACAGTACTCAGCCATCCAGCATTCATCCTGGCAGTATTCAGCCATCCAGCAGTCATCCTGGCAGTACTCAGCCATCCAGCAGTCATCCTGGCAGTACTCAGCCATCCAGCAGTCATCCTGGCAGTACTCAGCCATCCAGCAGTCATCCTAACAGTACTTAGCCATCCAGCGGTCATCCTGGCAGTACTCAGCCATTCAGCAGTCATTCTGGCAGTACTCAGCCATCCAGCAGTCATCCTGGCAGTATTCAGCCATCCAGCAGTCATCCTGGCAGTACTCAGCCGTCCAGCAGTCATCCTGGCAGTACTCAGCCATCCAGCAGTCATCCTGGCAGTACTCAGCCATTCAGCAGTCATCCTGGCAGTACTCAGCCATCCAGCAGTCATCCTGGCAGTACTCAGCCGTCCAGCAGTCATCCTGGCAGTACTCAGCCATCCAGGAGCCATCCTGGCAGTACTCAGTCATTCAGCAGTCATCCTGGCAGTGCTCAGTCATCCAGCAGTCATCCAGGCAGTGCTCAGTCATCCAGAAGTCATCCTGGCAGGGCTTAGTCATCCAGCAGACATCCTGACAGTGCTCAGTCACCTAACAGTCATCCTGGCAGTGCTCAGTCATCCAACAGTCATCCTGGCAGTGCTCAGTCATCCAGCAGTCATCCTGGCAGTGCTCAGTCACCTAACAGTCATCATGGCAGTGCTCAGTCATCCAACAGTCATCCTGGCAGTGCTCAGTCATCCAGCAGTCATCCTGGCAGTGCTCAGTCATCCAGCAGTCATCCTGGCAGTGCTCAGTCATCCAGCAGTCATCCTGGCAGTGCTCAGTCATCCAGCAGTCATCCTGGCAGTGCTCAGTCACCTAACAGTCATCCTGGCAGTGCTCAGTCATCCAACAGTCATCCTTGCAGTGCTCAGTCATCCAACAGTCATCCTGGCAGTGCTCAGTCATCCAGTAATCATCCTGGCAGTGCTCAGTCATCCAGCAGTCATCCTGGCAGTGCTCAGTCACCTAACAGTCATCCTGGCAGCACTCAGCCATCCAGCAGTCATCCTGACAGTACTCAGCCATCCAGCAGTCGTCCTGGCAGTACTCAGTCATCCAACAGTCACCCTGGCAGTACTCAGTCATCCAGCAGTCATCCTGGCAGTACTCAGCCATCCAGCAGTCATCCTGACAGTACTCAGTCATCCAGCAGTCACCCTGGCAGTACTCAGCCATCCAGCAGTCATCCTGGCAGTACTCAGCCATCCAGCAGTCATTCTGGCAGTACTCAGCCATCCAGCAGTCATCCTGACAGTACTCAGCCATCCAGCAGTCATCCTGGCAGCACTCAGCCATCCAGCTGTCATCCTGGCAGTACTCAACCACCCAGCAGTCATCCTGGCAGTACTCAGCCAACCAGCGGTCATCCTGGCAGTGCTCAGTCATCAAACAGTCATCCTGGCAGTACTCAGCCATCCAGCAGTCATCCTGGTAGTACTCAGTCATCCAGCAGTCATCCTGGCAGTAATCAGCCATCCAGCAGTCATCCTGGCAGTACTTAGCCATCCAGCAGTCATCCTTGCAGTACTCAGCCATCCAGCAGTCATCCTGGCAGTACTCAGCCATCTAGCAGTCATCCTGACAGTACTCAGCCATCCAGCAGTCATCCTGGCAGTACTCAGTCATCCAGCAGTCATCCTGGCAGTACTCAGCCATCCAGCAGTCATTCTGGCAGTACTCAGCCATCCAGCAGTCATCCTGACAGTACTCAGCCATCCAGCAGTCATCCTGGCAGTACTCAGCCTTCCAGCAGTCATTCTGGCAGCACACAGCCATCCAGCAGTCATCCTGGCAGTACTCAACCATCCAGCAGTCATCCTGGCAGTACTCAGCCATCCAGCGGTCATCCTGGCAGTGCTCAGTCATCAAACAGTCATCCTGGCAGTACTCAGCCATCCAGCAGTCATCCTGGTAGTACTCAGCCATCCAGCAGTCATCCTGGCAGTGCTCAGCCATCCAGCAGTCATCCTGGCAGTACTTAGCCATCCAGCAGTCATCCTGGCAGTACTCAGCCATCCAGCAGTCATCCTGGCAGTACTCAGCCATCTAGCAGTCATCCTGGCAGTACTCAGCCATCCAGCAGTCATCTTGGCAGTACTCAGTCATCCAGCAGTCATCCTGGCAGTACTTAGCCATCCAGCAGTCATCCTGGCAGTATTCAGCCATCCAGCAGTCATCCTGGCAGTACTCAGCCATCCAGCAGTAATCCTGGCAGTACTCAGTCATCCAGCAGTCATCCTGGCAGTACTTAGCCATCCAACAGTCATCCTGGCAGTACTCAGCCATCCAGCAGTCATCCTGGCAGTACTCAGAGATCCAGCAGTCATCCTGGCAGTACT
>NC_091309.1:6767886-6810386 GCF_038502225.1 Cherax quadricarinatus
TGTGGTGTCAGTCTAATAATAACTGTGAGAAGGCACTATAGTGCGAGTCTGACAGTAACTGTGAGAAGGCACTGTAGTGCCAGTCTCACAGTAGTGCCAGGCTTACTGTAGTGCCAGCCTCACCGTAGTGCCAGGCTTACTGTAGTGCCAGTCTCACCGTAGTGCCAGGATTACTCTAGTGCCAGTCTCACCGTAGTGCCAGTCTTACTGCAGTGCCAGTCTCACCGTAGTGCCAGGCTTACTGTAGTGCCAGTCTCACCGTAGTGCCAGGCTTACTGCAGTGCTAGTCTCACCGTAGTGCCAGGCTTACTGTAGTACCAGTCTCACCGTAGTGCCAGGCTTACTCTAGTGCCAATCTCACCGTAGTGCCAGTCTTACTGTAGTGCCAGTCTCACCGTAGTGCCAGTCTTACTGTAGTGCCTGTCTCACCGTAGTGCCAGGCTTACTGTAGTGCCAGTCTCACCGTAGTGCCAGTCTTACTGTAGTGCCAGTCTCACCGTAGTGCCAGGCTTACTCTAGTGCCAGTCTCACCGTAGTGCCAGGCTTACTGTAGTGCAAGTCTCACCGTAGTGCCAGGCTTACTCTAGTGCCAGTCTCACCGTAGTGCCAGTCTTACTGTAGTGCCTGTCTCACCGTAGTGCCAGGATTATTGTAGTGCCAGTCTCACCGTAGTGCCAGGCTTACTCTAGTGCCAGTCTCACCGTAGTACCAGGATTACTCTAGTGCCAGTCTCACCGTAGTGCCAGTCTTACTGCAGTGAAAGTCTCACCGTAGTGCCAGGCTTACTGTAGTGCCAGTCTCACCGTAGTGCCAGGCTTACTCTAGTGCCAGTCTCACCGTAGTGCCAGTCTTACTGTAGTGCCAGTCTCACCGTAGTGCCAGTCTTACTGTAGTGCTTGTCTCACCGTAGTGCCAGGCTTACTGTAGTGCCAGTCTCACCGTAGTGCCAGTCTTACTGTAGTGCCAGTCTCACCGTAGTGCCAGGCTTACTCTAGTGCCAGTCTCACCGTAGTGCCAGGCTTACTGTAGTGCAAGTCTCACCGTAGTGCCAGGCTTACTCTAGTGCCAGTCTCACCGTAGTGCCAGTCTTACTGTAGTGCCTGTCTCACCGTAGTGCCAGGCTTATTGTAGTGCCAGTCTCACCGTAGTGCCAGGCTTACTCTAGTGCCAGTCTCACCTTAGTGCCAGTCTTACTCTAGTGCCAGTCTCACCGTAGTGCCAGTCTTACTGTAGTGATTGTCTCACCGTAGTGCCAGTCTTACTGTAGTGCCAGTCTCACCGTAGTGCCAGTCTTACTGTAGTGCCAGTCTCACCGTATTGCCAGTCTTACTGAAGTGCCTGTCTCACCGTAGTGCCAGGCTTACTGTAGTGCCACTCTCACCGTAGTGCCAGGCTTACTGTAGTGCCAGTCTCACCGTAGTGCCAGGCTTACTGTAGTGCCTGTCTCACCGTAGTGCCAGGCTTACTGTAGAGCCTGTCTCACCGTAGTGCCAGTCTCACCGTAGTGCCAGGCTTACTGTAGTGCAAGTCTCACCGTAGTGCCAGGCTTACTCTAGTGCCAGTCTCACCGTAGTGCCAGTCTTACTGTAGTGCCGTCTCACCGTAGTGCCAGGCTTATTGTAGTGCCAGTCTCACCGTAGTGCCAGGCTTACTCTAGTGCCAGTCTCACCGTAGTGCCAGTCTTACTCTAGTGCCAGTCTCACCGTAGTGCCAGTCTTACTGTAGTGATTGTCTCACCGTAGTGCCAGTCTTACTGTAGTGCCAGTCTCACCGTATTGCCAGTCTTACTGAAGTGCCTGTCTCACCGTAGTGCCAGGCTTACTCTAGTGCCAGTCTCACCGTAGTGCCAGTCTTACTGTAGTGCCTGTCTCACCGCAGTGCCAGTCTTACTGTAGTGCCAGTCTCACCGTAGTGCCAGGCTTACTGTAGTGCCAGTCTCACCGCAGTGCCAGTCTTACTGTAGTGCCAGTCTCACCGTAGTGCCAGTCTTACTGTAGTGCCAGTCTCACCGTAGTGCCAGTCTTACTGTAGTGCCAGTCTCACCGTAGTGCCAGGCTTACTGTAGTGCCAGTCTCACCGTAGTGCCAGTCTTACTGTAGTGCCAGTCTCACCGTAGTGCCAGGCTTACTGTAGTGCCAGTCTCACCGTAGTGCCAGTCTTACTGTAGTGCTTGTCTCACCGTAGTGCCAGGCTTACTGTAGTGCCAGTCTCACCGTAGTGCCAGGCTTACTGTAGTGCCAGTCTCACCGTAGTGCCAGTCTCACCGTAGTGCCAGTCTTACTGTAGTGCCAGTCTCACCGTAGTGCCAGGCTTACTGTAGTGCCAGTCTCACCGTAGTGACTCAACACCACAACTTACACGGTCGTGAGGCTTCAAGATGTTCCGTCAGGCTGGTGGAGATCCTTCCATCTGAGGAACTGCAGTTGTTCTCCCCTCACTCGGATCAGACCTGATTGCCTACCACTCCCCAGGCGCTCTATGACCCTTTTGGGTTGAGCGCTTCGAACCAAGAGCCAAGCTCAACACTCTAAAACTCAGCTGATAAATTCATATGTGTGTATGTATGTAAGTTGGCGTGTGTGTGTGTGTGTGTATGTGTGTGTGTGTGTGCGTGTGTGTGTGTGTGTGTGTGTGTGTGTGTGTGTGTGTGTGTGTGTGTGTGTGTGTGTGTGTGTGTGTGTGTGTGTGTGTGTGTGTATGTGTGTGTGTGTGTGTGTGTGTGTGTGTGTGTGTGTGTGTGTGTGTGTGTGTGTGTGTGTGTGTGTGTGTGTGTGTGCGTGTGTGTGTGTGTGTGTGTGTGTGTGTGTGTGTGTGTGTGTGTGTGTGTGTGTGTGTGTGTGTGTGTGTGTGTGTGTGTGTGTGTGTGTGTGTGTGTGTGTGTGTGTGTGTGTGTATGTGTGTGTGTGTGTGTGTGTGTATGTGTGTGTGTGTGTGTGTGTGTGTGTGTGTGTGTGTGTGTGTGTGTGTGTGTGTGTACTCACCTATTTGTACTCACCTATTTGTGGTTGCAGGGGTCGAGTCACAGCTCCTGGCCCCGCCTCTTCACTGATTGCTACTAGGTCCTCTCTCTCCCTGCTCCATGAGCTTTATCATACCTCGCCTTAAAACTATGTATGGTTCCCGCCTCCACTACGTCACTTTCTAGGCTATTCCACGGCCTGACTACTCTATGACTGAAGAAATACTTGCTAACATCCCTTTGATTCATCTGAGTCTTCAACTTCCAATTGTGACCTCTTGTGTCTGTGTCCCTTCTCTGGAACATCCCGTCTTTGTCCACCTTGTCTATTCCGCGCAGTATTTTATATGTCGTTATCATGTCTTCCCTGACCCTCCTGTCCTCCAGTGTCGTCAGGCCGATTTCCCTCAACCTTTCTTCGTAGGACAATCCCCGTAGCTCTGGGACTAGTCTTGTTGGAAACTTTTGCACTTTCTCTAATTTCTTGACGTGCTTGACTATGTGTGGATTCCAAACTGGTGCTGCATACTCCAGTATGGGCCTGACGTAAATGGTATACAGAGTCTTAAACGAATCCTTATTGAGGTATCGGAACGCTACCCGTAGGTTTGCCAGGCGCCCGTATGCTGCAGCAGTTATCTGATTGATGTGCGCCTCAGGAGATATGCTCGGTGTTATACTCACCCCCAGATCTTTTTCCTTGAGTGAGGTTTGCAGTCTTTGGCCATCTAAACTATATTGTGTCTGCGGTCTTCTTTGTCCTTCCCCAATCTTCATGACTTTGCATTTGGCAGGGTTAAATTCAAGGAGCCAGTTGCTAGACCAGGCTTGTAGCCTGTCCAGGTCTCTTTGTAGTCCTGCCTGATCCTCATCCGATTTGATTCTTCTCATTAACTTCGCATCATCTGCAAACAAGGACACTTCTGAGTCTATCCCTTCCGTTATGTCGTTCACATATACCAAGAACAGCACAGGTCCTAGGACTGACCCCTGTGGAACCCCGCTTGTCACAGGCGCCCACTCTGACACCTCGTCGCGTACCATGACTCGTTGTTGCCTCCCTGTCAGATATTCTCTGATCCATTGCAGTGCCTTTCCTGTTATGAGTGCCTGATCCTCTAGCTTTTGCAGTAACCTCTTGTGAGGAACTGTGTCGAAGGCCTTCTTGCAGTCCAAAAATGTGCAGTCGATCCACCCCTCTCTCTCTTGTCTTACTTCTGTCACCTTGTCATAAAACTCTAGTAGGTTTGTGACACAGGATTTTCCTTCCATGAAACCGTGCTGGTTGTCAATTATACACTTGTTTCTTTCCAGGTGCCCCACCACTCTCCTCCTGATGATCTTCTCCATGACCTTGCATACTATACACGTTAGTGATACAGGTCTGTAGTTTAGTGCCTCATGTCTGTCTCCCTTTTTAAAAATTGGGACTACATTTGCCATTTTCCCTACCTCAGGGAGTTGCCCAGTTTCAATGATGTGTTGAAGATCTTTGTTAATGGCTCACACAATATCTCTGCTCCCTCTTTAAGGACCCATGGAGAGATGTTGTCTGGTCCCACCGCCTTTGAGGTGTGAAGTTCGCATAGCAGCTTCTTCACCTCCTCCTTGGTTATATGTACCTCATCCAGCACTTGCTGGTGTGCCCACCTGTTCTGATTTCCTGGAGTCCTACTGGTTTCCACTGTAAATACCTCTTTAAATCTTGTGTTGAGCTCCTGACATACCTCTTGGTCATTTCTTGTGAATTCCCCATCACCCTTCCTCAGTCTGATTACCTGGTCCTTGACTGTTGCTTTCCTCCTGATGTTGCTGTACAACAGCTTCGGGTCAGTCTTTACTTTTGATGCTATGTCATTTTCATATTGTCTCTGAGCCTCCCTTCTTATCTGTGCATATTCGTTTCTGGCTCTTGGGCTGATTTCTTTATCTTCCTGAGTTCTCTGTCTTCTGTACCTTTTCCATTCTCTAGTACACCTAGTTTTTGCCTCCCTACACCTTTGGGTGAACCAAGGACTCGTTCTGTTCTTCCCATAATTTCTGTTTCCCTTGGGAACAAATCTCTCCTCTGCCTCCTTGCATTTTGTTGCCACATAGTCCATCATTTCTTGTACTGGTTTTCCTGTCAGTTCCCTCTCCCACTGAATGTCTTGAAGGAAGTTCCTCATGCCTGAGTAGTTCCCCCTTTTGTAGTTTGGTTTTTTCCAGCCTATTCCTGCTACTCTCTCCACTTGGAGCTCAACTATGTAGTCGAAGCACAGAACCACATGATCACTAACTCCCAGGGGCCTTTCGTACATGATACCCTCAATGTCCGAACCACTCAAGGTGAATACAAGGTCCAGCCTTGCTGGTTCATCCCCTCCTCTCTCTCTGGTAGTGTCTCTAACATGTTGATGCATGAGGTTTTCCAGTACCACATCCATCATCTTGGCTCTCCATGTTTCGGGACCCCCATGGGGCTCCAGGTTTTCCCAGTCAATCTCCTTGTGATTGAAATCACCCATAACTAATATCTTTGCTCCCCCCATGTGTGCTCTCCTGGCCACCTCGGCTAGTGTGTCGATCATTGCTGTGTGTGTGCGTGTGTGTGTGTGTGTGTGTGTGTGTGTGTGTGTGTGTGTGTGTGTGTGTGTGTGTGTGTGTGTGTGTGTGTGTGTGTGTGTGTGTGTGTGTGTGTGTGTGTGTGTGTGTGTGTGTGTGTGTGTGTGTGTGTGTGTGTGTGTGTGTGTGTGTGTGTGTGTGTGTGTGTGTGTGTGTGTGTGTGTGTGTGTGTGTGTGTGTGTGTGTGTGTGTTTCTGAAGTCTCATTCCCTCTCGTACACCGCACTCTTCATTCTCTCTCTCTCCCTTTCTCTCTCTCTCTCTCTCTCCTAACACCAGCTGACTGGGTCGTCATCCTTCAAGGCGCCTCTGCGGTCCTTTCTGCCTCACACAAAGGGTATCAAGACCAGCTTTATTGGTGGTGGTGGTGGTGGTGGTGGTAGTGGTATTAGCAGTGGTGATAATAGTGGTAGTAGTGGTGATCGTAGTGGTGGTGGTAGTAGTGGTGTTAATTATGGTGGTGGTGGTGAAAGTAGTAGTAGTAGTAGTAGTTGTGACAGTGGTGCTGTAGTAGTGGTAGAGGTGGCTGTAGCAGTGGTGGTAGCAGTGGTAGTAATAGTGGTAGTAGTAGTAGTGGTGGTAGCAGAACTCTTGTCATTTTAATAACAACAATTCCTCACAGACACACTTCCCCACCAACATATCTCCCGTCGGATAGAGAAAAGTCTCACAATCACTGTAACAGTTTTTACCTTTTGTTTCCCTCGTTACCTTGAAGTTTACAAATTAATCTTCTATGGAAAACAAAATGAAAATCTTCATTGATATGCCCAAAAAAAATACAAAATACCCATCCTTTTTTTTTTTTTGTCTGTTGAAGATATAAGTAATATCAGATATGGAGTTGCAGGATAGTGCCGTTATGGCACTCAAAGATGCATACACCGAGGGGGTGTATGTTACTCTGTGTATATACACCCAGAGGAGTGTATGTTTCTCAGTGTATATACACCGAGAGGTATACGTCTCTCAGTGTATATCTACAGAGAGGTGTATGTCTCTCAGTGTGGATACTCCGAGAGAATTCGTGTTTCTCAGTGTATATACACCGAAAGAATTCTTGTTTCTCAGTGTATATACACCGAAAGATGTATGTCTCTCAGTGTGTATATGTACACACACTCAAAGTTTACTTTAATCCCACTTCCAGGAGTTAAATTATTTCTGACTGGTGATATACAGGTAACATTCATCCTTGACGACCCGCCCTCGTGGGGTCAACAAGCTTCATGCCCAATCAAAACGTGTTTGACTCTCCAGATGTTTTATCCGGTTTCTTATAATAAAGGTCCTAGTGTCTTTACAACACAATCTGTCCATACTTGCAATTATCATATACAAATAACCATAGGAGAGAGAAGCTTACGACGACGTTCCAGTCCGACCTGGACCCTTTACAGAGTCACACTAACACGAGAGGCTGAGGGAGCCAGTATATGTAGGCGAGGGGGACAGGGACGGGACCAAGAGAGGAAGAAAAAGTAGTGATAGTGGAGGTAGTAGACAGTAGGGGGAGTAGTTTTAGTGGCACAAGAGATAGAAAGGGGAGTGAAAGAACGCAACAGTAGTGGAAGTAACAGCAGTGGTAGTAGTAGTAGTAATGGAGTGGTAGTCGTAGCAGTAGTAGTAGTAGTAGTAGTGGGGTAAGTCTAAGGATAAGAAAAATTAGTACTTTATTGTTCTAGTCAAGGTATTATTCTTTACTCGATTACCAATTTGCAGTACGGGAATCGCTCCAATTTCATACCGTTCCGTCTTCTTTTTACGGTCTTATCGTACGAGTTTGGAGAGTTACCAATGGTTTTGGCACACACACACTGTGTCTTCTCTGACCACTGTGGCATCAACAGCGCCATTAGTGGTGAAATATTCAATCCGGACGCCCCTGATCACTGTCGAGAGGGAAGTAAATAGAATCAGTAGGATTGCACTACGTACGGTGGTGAGGCAAAATCTGCAGAGCAAGTCAGGTCCTGATACAAGAGGTGCATCAGTATCTGACTTGCTCTAGACGGGGTGCAACATGTCTTGATGAAACATCACACAAAGGGAAACATGACTTCATAAAGCTCTACACACAAGAAAAAGTGATTTGATAAAGCTCTACACCAAGGGAAACATGGTTTGATGAAACTCTACACAAAGGGAAACATGGCTTGATAAAACTCTACACAAAGGTAAACATGGCTTGATAAAACTCTACACAAAGGGAAACATGGCTTGATAAAACTCTACACAAAGGGAAACATGGCTTGATAAAACTCTACACAAAGGGAAACATGGCTTGATAAAACTCTGCACAAAGGGAAACATGGCTTGATAAAACTCTACACAAAGGGAAACATGGCTTGATAAAACTCTACACAAAGGGAAACATGGCTTGATAAAACTCTGCACAAAGGTAAACATGGCTTGATAAAACTCTACACAAAGGTAAACACGACTTGATAAAACTCTACACAAAGGGAAACATGGCTTGATAAAACTCTACACAAAGGTAAACATGGCTTGATAAAACTCTGCACAAAGGTAAACATGGCTTGATAAAACTCTACACAAAGGTAAACACGACTTGATAAAACTCTACACAAAGGTAAACATGGCTTGATAAAACTCTACACAAAGGTAAACATGGCTTGATAAAACTCTACACAAAGGTAAACATGGCTTGATAAAACTCTACACAAAGGTAAACACGACTTGATAAAACTCTACACAAAGGGAAACATGGCTTGATAAAACTCTGCACAAAGGTAAACATGGCTTGATAAAACTCTACACAAAGGTAAACACGACTTGATAAAACTCTACACAAAGGTAAACATGGCTTGATAAAACTCTACACAAAGGTAAACATGGCTTGATAAAACTCTACACAAAGGTAAACATGGCTTGATAAAACTCTACACAAAGGGAAACATGGCTTGATAAAACTCTACACAAAGGTAAACACGACTTGATAAAACTCTACACAAAGGTAAACATGGCTTGATAAAACTCTACACAAAGGGAAACATGGCTTGATAAAACTCTACACAAAGGGAAACACGACTTGATAAAACTCTACACAAAGGGAAACATGGCTTGATAAAACTCTACACAAAGGGAAACATGGCTTGATAAAGCTCTACACAAAGGTAAACACGACTTGATAAAACTCTACACAAAGGTAAACATGGCTTGATAAAACTCTACACAAAGGGAAACACGACTTGATAAAACTCTACACAAAGGGAAACATGGCTTGATAAAACTCTACACAAAGGGAAACATGGCTTGATAAAGCTCTACACAAAGGTAAACACGACTTGATAAAACTCTACACAAAGGTAAACATGGCTTGATAAAACTCTACACAAAGGTAAACATGGCTTGATAAAACTCTACACAAAGGTAAACATGGCTTGATAAAACTCTACACAAAGGGAAACATGGCTTGATAAAACTCTACACAAAGGTAAACACGACTTGATAAAACTCTACACAAAGGTAAACATGGCTTGATAAAACTCTACACAAAGGTAAACATGGCTTGATAAAACTCTACACAAAGGTAAACATGGCTTGATAAAACTCTACACAAAGGGAAACATGGCTTGATAAAACTCTACACAAAGGTAAACACGACTTGATAAAACTCTACACAAAGGTAAACATGGCTTGATAAAACTCTACACAAAGGGAAACATGGCTTGATAAAACTCTACACAAAGGGAAACACGACTTGATAAAACTCTACACAAAGGGAAACATGGCTTGATAAAACTCTACACAAAGGGAAACATGGCTTGATAAAGCTCTACACAAAGGTAAACATGGCTTGACGAGGCTTTTAAAAATAAAAAAAAATAACTGTGCCTATCTTCCACAAATTTTCGAGGCTGTCTGTCAGTGCAACAACACTACCCACGAAGTAGAAGATTAAAACCAACCTGCTGCCAGGGAAGCTTTAATCGTGGCAACACGCCGCCCTGTAGAGCTTTAACAAACCTTGATAAAGCTGAACAAGGAGAGACACACCATGGCAATAACAGCCATAACTTGTGCCTTTGTCTTCAAACAGCCTGTGAAGAGAAAACGCTGAAAGGCAGTGAGAGGGACAGAGACAGAGAGAGAGAGAGACAAGATTCAGTAGCTGTCACATGTTTTAGAAGAATAAATTTCACAGAAGCAGCGACGGCTGGATTAAAATCAACAACAATAGTCGTAATTTTTTAGGATAATTATAATGAAATTATTAATAATGTAGCAAGAAAGAATTATAGTAACGTGCACAGTCAGTCCTTGTTCTATCTGCCTCTCAATAAGGCTTCTGTAGGTGCTGCTGCAGCCTCCACTCAATCAGGCTTGTGTGAGGACTGCTGCAGCCTCCACTCAACCAGGCTTGTGTGAGGACTGCTGCAGCCTTCACTCAACCAGGCTTGTGTGGGGACTGCTGCAGCCTCCACTCAATCAGGCTTGTGTGAGGACTGCTGGAGCCTCCACTCAACCAGGCTTGTGTGGGGACTGCTACAGCCTCCACTCAACCAGGCTTGTGTGAGGACTGCTACAGCCCCCACTCAACCAGGCTTGTGTGGGGACTACTGCAGCCCCCACTCAACCAGGCTTGTGTGGGGACTACTGCAGCCCCCACTCAACCAGGCTTGCGGGGGCTGCAGCGGGAGTAAGGCAAACAATATCAGCCCTGCTCAAAGCGTCTTACACCCAGACCTTTCATCCGTTACCATCCTTCTTTATAAAGCTCTGATGGGCTAGTTACAGGTAGTTGTGGTGGAGGTGGTAGTTGTGGTGGTGGTGGTGGTGGTAGTTGTGGTGGTGGTGGTGGTGGTAGTTGTGGTGGTGGTGGTGGTAGTTGTGGTGGTGGTGGTAGCTGTGGTGGTGGTGGTGGTGGTAGTTGTGGTGGTGATGGTGGTAGTTGTGGTGGTGATGGTGGTAGTTGTGGTGGTGATGGTTGTAGTTGTGGTGGTGATGGTGGTAGTTGTGGTGGTGATGGTGGTAGTTGTGGTGGTGATGGTGGTAGTTGTGGTGTGATGGTGGTAGTTGTGGTGGTGATGGTGGTAGTTGTGGTGGTGATGGTTGTAGTTGTGGTGGTGATGGTGGTAGTTGTGGTGTGATGGTGGTAGTTGTGGTAGTGATGGTGGTAGTTGTGGTGGTGATGGTGGTAGTTGTGGTAGTGATGGTGGTAGTTGTGGTGGTGATGGTGGTAGTTGTGGTAGTGATGGTGGTAGTTGTGGTAGTGATGGTGGTAGTTGTGGTGGTGATGGTTGTAGTTGTGGTGGTGATGGTGGTAGTTGTGGTGGTGGTGGTGGTAGTTGTGGTGGTGATGGTGGTAGTTGTGGTAGTGATGGTGGTAGTTGTGGTAGTGATGGTGGTAGTTGTGGTAGTGATGGTGGTAGTTGTGGTAGTGATGGTGGTAGTTGTGGTAGTGATGGTGGTAGTTGTGGTAGTGATGGTGGTAGTTGTGGTAGTGATGGTGGTAGTTGTGGTAGTGATGGTGGTAGTTGTGGTAGTGATGGGAGTAGTTGTGATAATGATGGTGGTAGTTGTGGTAGTGATGGTGGTAGTTCTGGTAGTGATGGTGGTAGTTGTGGTAGTGATGGTGGTAGTTGCAATAGTGATGGTGGTAGTTGTGGTAGTGATGGTGGTAGTTGCGGTAGTGATGGTGGTAGTTGTGGTAGTGATGGTGGTAGTTGTGGTGGTGATGGTGGTAGTTGTGGTGGTGATGGTGGTAGTTGTGGTGGTGGTGGTAGTTGTGGTGGTGGTGATGGTGGTAGTTGTGGTAGTGATGGTGGTAGTTGTGATAGTGATGGTGGTAGTTGTGGTAGTGATGGTGGTAGTTGTGGTAGTGATGGTGGTAGTTGTGGTGGTGGTGATGGTGGTAGTTGTGGTAGTGATGGTGGTAGTTGTGGTAGTGATGGTGGTAGTTGTGGTAGTGATGGTGGTAGTTGTGGTAGTGATGGTGGTAGTTGTGGTAGTGATGGTGGTAGTTGTGGTGGTGGTGATGGTGGTAGTTGTGGTAGTGATGGTGGTAGTTGTGGTAGTGATGATGGTGGTAGTTGTGGTAGTGATGATGGTGGTAGTTGTGGTAGTGATGATGGTGGTAGTTGTGGTAGTGATGATGGTGGTAGTTGTGGTAGTGATGATGGTGGTAGTTGTGGTAGTGATGATGGTGGTAGTTGTGGTAGTGATGATGGTGGTAGTTGTGGTAGTGATGATGGTGGTAGTTGTGGTAGTGGTGATGGTGGTAGTTGTGGTAGTGATGATGGTGGTAGTTGTGGTAGTGATGGTGGTAGTTGTGGTAGTGATGGTGGTAGTTGTGGTAGTGATGGTGGTAGTTGTGGTGGTGATGGTGGTAGTTGTGGTAGTGATGGTGGTAGTTGTGGTAGTGATGGTGGTAGTTGTGGTAGTGATGGTGGTAGTTGCGGTAGTGATGGTGGTAGTTGTGGTAGTGATGGTGGTAGTTGCGGTAGTGATGGTGGTAGTTGTGGTAGTGATGGTGGTAGTTGTGGTGGTGATGGTGGTAGTTGTGGTGGTGATGGTGGTAGTTGTGGTGGTGGTGGTAGTTGTGGTGGTGGTGATGGTGGTAGTTGTGGTAGTGATGGTGGTAGTTGTGGTAGTGATGGTGGTAGTTGTGGTGGTGGTAGTTGTGGTAGTGATGGTGGTAGTTGTGGTAGTGATGGTGGTAGTTGTGGTGGTGGTAGTTGTGGTAGTGATGGTGGTAGTTGTGGTAGTGATGGTGGTAGTTGTGGTGGTGGTGATGGTGGTAGTTGTGGTAGTGATGGTGGTAGTTGTGGTAGTGATGGTGGTAGTTGTGGTAGTGATGGTGGTAGTTGTGGTAGTGATGGTGGTAGTTGTGGTAGTGATGGTGGTAGTTGTGGTAGTGATGGTGGTAGTTGTGGTAGTGATGGTGGTAGTTGTGGTAGTGATGGTGGTAGTTGTGGTAGTGATGGTGGTAGTTGTGGTAGTGATGGTGGTAGTTGTGGTAGTGATGGTGGTAGTTGTGGTAGTGATGGTGGTAGTTGTGGTAGTGATGGTGGTAGTTGTGGTAGTGATGGTGGTAGTTGTGGTAGTGATGGTGGTAGTTGTGGTAGTCAGAATTTCTGAATATTGATCAACAACTGATGTAACTTTTATGAGATTCTTTTTTTTAATGAATAAACATAATGGAAATATAATTTGTGAGTTTCTGGCTACAATCTTTAAGATAAAAATTGGAAAAAGATGATGGTGAAAAAAGTGAGACTAGAACATCAGAAGGCTCTCTCCACACCCTCCACCCTGATGAACAAGACACATGTGCAACACCTATGTGTCTTTAAGATGTATCTCCTGTTCACCAAGTTTTCCTTTTGTCAATCTAATTACAGTGACGACTTTACCACTGTAGAGAATGATAGAGGTGGGGGGAGGGGGTCAACATCTCAACGTCTTCCACTGTCTCCATTCTCAAAATTCCCAGGTGTTGCAATACAGTAATGGTACTGTATACCATTACTATAAAGCAACCCTCCACTCTCTCTACCTCGTCTAAGTCAATATAAACAATGTAAGTCCATCACAAAATATTGAGTAATAATTAATATTTATATTAAGACACCGGCCGTCTCCCACCCAGGCAAGATAACCCGAAAAAAATGAAGAAATGAAAGTTTTTTCTCTTTTTAACTTTACCATCAACTGTTTACTAATATTACTAACAACAATGCCATCAGTGCCTCCCACACCATCTCTACCACTACCTCAGCTACCACCATCACCACCACTACCTCCCACACCATCTCTACCACTACCTCAGCTAACACCATCACCACCACTACCTCCCACACCATCTCTACCACTACCTCAGCTACCACCATCACCACCACTACCTCCCATACCATCTCTACCACTACCTCAGCTACCACCATCACCACCACTACCTCCCACACCATCTCTACCACTACCTCAGCTAACACCATCACCACCACTACCTCCCATACCATCTCTACCACTACCTCAGCTACCACCATCACCACCACTACCTCCCAATACCATCTCTACCACTACCTCAGCTACCACCATCACCACCACTACCTCCCAATACCATCTCTACCACTACCTCAGCTACCACCATCACCACCACTACCTCCCAATACCATCTCTACCACTACCTCAGCTACCACCATCACCACCACTACCTCCCAATACCATCTCTACCACTACCTCAGCTACCACCATCACCACCACTACCTCCCAATACCATCTCTACCACTACCTCAGCTACCACCATCACCACCACTACCTCCCATACCATCACTACCACCACCACAAGTACCACCATCACCACCACTACCTCCCATACCAGCTCTACCACTACCTCAGCTACCACCATCACCACCACTACCTCCCATACCATCTCTACCACTACCTCAGCTACCACCATCACCACCACTACCTCCATACCATCACTACCACCACCACAAGTACCACCATCACCACCACTACCTCCCATACCATCACTACCACCATTATTAGCCCCACAATAGACCACTCCGTCACTTACACTCCACACATTTCCTCGGCCTCTGGATCTTCTAAACTAAACACGGGTCATTAGAATTAATTTTATAGATCTAATTGTGTGCGTTATAAGGAACTTCCAGAGACCTTCATTACTGAAAAGGGGAAGTCACCCCCAACCTTCCCCCACCCTTCCTCCACCCCTCCTCACACCCCACCCTTTCCTTACCTCTCCACCACCAACCTATCTACACCTCCCCACCAAACTATCTACAGAGAGAGCGAGAGAGAGAGAGAGAGAGAGAGAGAGAGAGAGAGAGAGAGAGAGAGAGAGAGAGAGAGAAATTTTAAAAAGTTTATTTTTTAATAAAAGATAGTGATTCATCGTGTCTGTCAACGTTTCAGTTAAAGCTATGAAATCGGAATTATTAAAAGATCGGAGAAAATCGAGAAAAATAGTTGAACGTAAGTCATAAATATTAACTATTGGTTATTGGTAAATATCCTTTAAACTTGACGGAGAAGTTTCCTGACATCTTGGACTGACACGAAGATAGTTTGTCCAGACATGTCTCAAGATTTTCATAAAACTCCTTGAGATTGACACGTTTCTCCCAGAGAAGTCTCTAGCTCCTCTTACTCTTATACCTCTTCCTACTCGCCCTCTTCTCATTCTTCTTCCTCCTCATCATCATCCCGTCTTTCACTGTGATTTATTGTGTTCAGTCTCCCACGAGAACCGTCAGCTCACTCCAAGGACTTAGGACCAACAAAATGATTAATTTTTGCTCTGAAACTATATATATATATATTTATATATATATATATATATATATATATATATATATATATATATATATATATATATATATATATATATATATATATATATATATATATATATATATATATATATATATATATATATATATATATATATATATATATATATATATATATACGTGTATGATAAAGATCTGTTTCTCTCTCTCGCTCTTTCTCTTACAATTCCTGTAAGATGGCTCATCGCGTGTTAACAGGTACATTCATCACTACGAACAGAGTAACCCAGAGTGGTAGTGGTAGTGATAGTGGTATTGGTGGTCGTGGTGGTTGCCTTATTGAAGTTGTTGTTGTAGCAGCTGGTGGCCATGAATCAGCTGAGTGGGGTCATAGGTCAGTTATAAGAGGATATAAAGGAGACACACTGCTTGTCTAACTTAGACTCCCAACACTAGAATGAGCGTCAGCCGGACTCAACTATGTTCACCACTCCTACACAAATGAACCGTTCAAGTGAACAGATTGATCTTCAGGTCATTTTGTATGTCAACTCACCTCTTACCATTCTACCTTACGTGAACTGAATTCCCTTCTCTTCTTCTTCCATCACTCGTGAGTCCTCTTCTATCCCTTGTGAGTCCTCTTCCATTCCTTGTCAGTCCTCTTCCATCAATCTTGAATCCTCTTCCATCCATCTTGAGTCCTCTTCCACCCATCTTGAGTCCTCTTCCATCCATCTTGAGTCCCTTTCCATCCAACTTGAGTCCTCTTCCATCTATCTTGAGTCCTCTTCCATCCATCTTGAGTTCCTTTCCATCCATCTTGAGTCCTCTTCCATCCATCTTGGGTCCTCTTCCATCCATCTTGAGTCCCTTACCATCCATCTTGAGTCCTCTTCCACCCATCTTGAGTCCTCTTCCATCCATCTTGGGTCCTCTTCCATCCATCTTGAGTCCCTTACCATCCATCTTGAGTTCTCTTCCATCCATCTTGAGTTCTCTTCCATCCATCTTGAGTCCCTTACCATCCATCTTGAGTCCTCTTCCATCCATCTTGAGTCCTCTTCCATCCATCTTGAGTGCCTTACCATCCATCTTGAGTCCTCTTCCATCCATCTTGAGTCCTCGTCCATCCATCTTGAGTCCTCTTCCATCCATCTTGAGTCCTCTTCCATCCATCTTGAGTCCTCTTCCGTCCATCTTGAGTCCTCTTCCATCCATCTTGAGTTCTCTTCCATCCATCTTGAGTTCCTTTCCATCCATCTTGAGTCCTCTTCCATCCATCTTGAGTCCTATTCCATCCATCTTGAGTCCTCTTCCATCCATCTTGAGTTCTCTTCCATCCATCTTGAGTTCCTTTCCATCCATCTTGAGTCCTCTTCCATCCATCTTGAGTCCTATTCCATCCATCTTGAGTCGTCTTACATCCATCTTGGGTCCTCTTCCATCCATCTTGAGTCCCTTACCATCCATCTTGAGTCCTCTTCCATCCATCTTGAGTCCTCTTCCATCCATCTTGAGTCCCTTACCATCCATCTTGAGTCGTCTTCCATCCATCTTGAGTCCTCTTCCATCCATCTTGAGTCCTCTTCCATCCATCTTGAGTCCTCTTCCATCCATCTTGAGTCCTCTTCCACCCATCTTAAGTCCTCTTCCATCCATCTTGAGTCCCTTTCCATCCAACTTGAGTCCTCTTCCATCTATATTGAGTCCTATTCCATCCATCTTGAGTCCTCTTCCATCCATCTTGAGTTCTCTTCCATCCATCTTGATTTCCTTACCATCCATCTTGAGTCCTCTTCCATCCATCTTGAGTTCTCTTCCATCCATCTTGAGTTCTCTTTTATGCATCTTGAGTTCCTTACCATCCATCTTGAGTCCTCTTCCATCCATCTTGAGTTCTCTTCCATCCATCTTGAGTCCCTTACCATCCATCTTGAGTCCTCTTCCATCCATCTTGAGTCCCTTACCATCCATCTTGAGTTCTCTTCCATCCATCTTGAGTCCCTTACCATCCATCTTGAGTCCTCTTCCATCCATCTTGAGTCCCTTACCATCCATCTTGAGTTCTCTTCCATCCATCTTGAGTTCTCTTCCATCCATCTTGAGTTCCTTACCATCCATCTTGAGTCCTCTTCCATCCATCTTGAGTCCTCTTCCATCCATCTTGAGTCCCTTACCATCCATCTTGAGTCGTCTTCCATCCATCTTGAGTTCCTTACCATCCATCTTGAGTCCTCTTCCATCCATCTTGAGTCCTCTTCCATCCATCTTGAGTCCCTTACCATCCATCTTGAGTCCTCTTCCATCCATCTTGAGTCCTCTTCCATCCATCTTGAGTCGTTTCCCATCCATCTTGAGTCCTTTTCCACCATCTTGAGTCCTCTTCCATCCATCTTGAGTCCTCTTCCGTCCATCTTGGGTCCTCTTCCATCCATCTTGAGTCCTCTTCCGTCCATCTTGGGTCCTCTTCCATCCATCTTGAGTCCTCTTCCGTCCATCTTGAGTCCTCTTCCGTCCATCTTGAGTCCTCTTTCATCCATCTTCAGTCTTCTTCCGTCCATCTTGCGTCCTCTACCGTCCATCTTGAGTCCTCTTCTGTCCATCTTGGGTCCTCTTCCATCCCTCTTGAGTCCTCTTCCGTCCATCTTGGGTCCTCTTTCGTCCATCTTGGGTCCTCTTCCATCCGTCTTGAGCCCTCTTCTGTCCATCTTGGGTCCTCTTCCATCCATCTTGGGTCCTCTTCCGTCAATCTTGAGTCCTCTTCCTTCCATCTTGAGTCCTCTTCCGTCCAACTTGAGCCCTCTTCCGTCCATCTTGAGTCCCCTTCCGTCCATCTTGAGTCCCCTTCCGTCCATCTTGAGTCCTCTTCCATCCGTCTTGAGCCCTCTTCTGTCCATCTTGAGTCCTCTTCCGTCCATCTTGAGTCCTCTTCCGTCCATCTTGAGTCCTCTTCCGTCCATCTTGAGTCCTCTTCCGTCCATCTTGAGTCCTCTTCCGTCCATCTTGAGTCCTCTTCCGTCCATCTTGAGTCCTCTTCCATCCATCTTGAGTCCTCTTCCGTCCATCTTGAGTCCTCTTCCATCCATCTTGAGTCCCCTTCTGTCCATCTTGAGTCCTCTTCCATCCATCTTGAGTCCTCTTCCGTCCATCTTGAGTCCTCTTCCATCCATCTTGAGTCCCCTTCTGTCCATCTTGAGTCCTCTTCCGTCCATCTTGAGTCCTCTTCCGTCCATCTTGAGTCCTCTTCCGTCCATCTTGAGTCCTCTTCCGTCCATCTTGAGTCCTCTTCCGTCCATCTTGAGTCCTCTTCCGTCCATCTTGAGTCCTCTTCCGTCCATCTTGAGTCCTCTTCCGTCCATCTTGAGTCCTCTTCCGTCCATCTTGAGTCCTCTTCCATCCATCTTGAGTCCCCTTCTGTCCATCTTGAGTCCCCTTCCGTCCATCTTGAGTCCTTTTCCATCCAACTTGAGTCCTCTTCCGTCCATCTTGAGTCCTCTTCCGTCCATCTTGAGTCCTCTTCCGTCCATCTTGAGTCCTTTTCCATCCAACTTGAGTCCTCTTCCGTCCATCTTGAGTCCTCTTCCGTCCATCTTGAGTCCTCTTCCGTCCATCTTGAGTCCTCTTCCATCCATCTTGAGTCCTCTTCCGTCCATCTTGAGTCCTCTTCCGTCCATCTTGAGTCCTCTTCCATCCATCTTGAGTCCTCTTCCGTCCATCTTGAGTCCTCTTCCGTCCATCTTGAGTCCTCTTCCGTCCATCTTGAGTCCTCTTCCGTCCATCTTGAGTCCTTTTCCATCCAACTTGAGTCCTCTTCCGTCCATCTTGAGTCCTCTTCCATCCATCTTGAGTCCTCTTCCGTCCATCTTGAGTCCTCTTCCGTCCATCTTGAGTCCTCTTCCGTCCATCTTGAGTCCTCTTCCGTCCATCTTGAGTCCTCTTCCGTCCATCTTGAGCCCTCTTCCGTCCATCTTGAGTCCTCTTCCGTCCATCTTGAGTCCTTTTCCGTCCATCTTGAGTCCTCTTCCGTCCATCTTGAGTCCTCTTCCGTCCATCTTGAGTCCTCTTCCGTCCATCTTGAGTCCTCTTCCGTCCATCTTGAGTCCTCTTCCGTCCATCTTGAGTCCTCTTCCGTCCATCTTGAGTCCTCTTCCGTCCATCTTGAGTCCTCTTCCGTCCATCTTGAGTCCTCTTCCGTCCATCTTGAGTCCTCTTCCGTCCATCTTGAGTCCTTTTCCATCCAACTTGAGTCCTCTTCCGTCCATCTTGAGTCCTCTTCCATCCATCTTGAGTCCTCTTCCATCCATCTTGAGTCCTCTTCCGTCCATCTTGAGTCCTCTTCCGTCCATCTTGAGTCCTCTTCCGTCCATCTTGAGTCCTCTTCCGTCCATCTTGAGTCCTCTTCCGTCCATCTTGAGCCCTCTTCCGTCCATCTTGAGTCCTCTTCCGTCCATCTTGAGTCCTTTTCCGTCCATCTTGAGTCCTCTTCCGTCCATCTTGAGTCCTCTTCCGTCCATCTTGAGTCCTCTTCCGTCCATCTTGAGTCCTCTTCCGTCCATCTTGAGTCCTCTTCCGTCCATCTTGAGTCCTCTTCCGTCCATCTTGAGTCCTCTTCCGTCCATCTTGAGTCCTCTTCCGTCCATCTTGAGTCCTCTTCCGTCCATCTTGAGTCCTCTTCCGTCCATCTTGAGTCCTCTTCCGTCCATCTTGAGTCCTCTTCCGTCCATCTTGAAGTCATTTTATAATTCAAATATAAATGCCTAAAAATTTCTCAGCCTGAGTTCCTGATGTTTATATATTAATGTGACTGATCCATCAGCCTGTGTGTCTGTGGTCTGTCTGTCTCTCTTTGTATCTGTTTGTCTATGTCTATGTCTATGTTTTTCTGTTTATTTTTGTCCCTGTTTGTCTGTCGTTGTACCTGTTAATATCTATGTTTGTCTGTCTTTGTATGTGTTTATCTGTCTCTTTATTCGTCTGTCTGTCTCTCTTTCTCTCTCTCTCTCTCTCTCTCTCTCTCTCTCTCTCTCTCTCTCTCTCTCTCTCTCTCTCTCTCTCTCTCTCTCTCTCTCTCTCTCTCTCTCTCTCTCTCTCTCTCTCTTTCTCTCTCACTCTTCCCATTCCGGGTAACGGTAAAACGCCACACTCAGCCCAACAGGCAGAAAACGGTCCTGAGAGTGAAATATGGAAGCAGTCATATATTTCTGACGGTTATTCGAGGTCAGAAAAGGTCGAGGGTCACGGAGAGAAGAGGAGGAGGAGGAGGAGGAGAAACAGGTCTCCTTGGATGCTCCTGTTAAGGTCAGGTCTAACACTTCCGTCTAAGGGCGGGGGGGTCGAATTATACACACCCGTTAACGGAACTGTTTCCTGTTTGTCTTCCCCTTTTCCCTCCTGGTAGGCCAGACTATAATTCCTTTTATCCTGTCGCCTTCTCGGAAGGTCAGGTTATACACCCGTTAACGGAACTGTTTCCACTGTTTTTTACCTTACGTTTCCCCTCCAGTAAGGTCCTATTCTACACCCGTTGATGAAACTGTTTCCTCTGTTAACGGAAATTTGTCCTGCGTTAATGGAACTGTTCACCTCTATTTTCCCCTTTTAGCATCATCCTATTTGCAGAAGGTCATTTAAAAGGCCGTGAGAAGAGCTGCTATTGGGTGCCCTCCCCCTGTAATTCCCTATTAATACCCAACTATCCTGTAATCAGCTGTTTGTAATTGGGGAGGATCTCTAATTTCCAATTTGTGATCACTTATTTCGTAACTAGCTATTTCGTGGTTCACGAAATCGTAATGAAACGATTGCAAACAAACCATACCACGGGCGGGATTTGAACCCGCAGTCAGAACCGCGGGTTCAAATCCCGCCCGTGGTATGGTTTATTTCGTGGTTCCAGGAATGGTCCCAAGTTCTCCGACTTTCTTATTATTAAATGACAAAAAAAGTTAATGCTTGGGTTAATCTGCTGATAATTTTAAAATTCCTTCTGGCGTTCATTTTCAGATTTCTGGTTGTCATTTAAATCTCCATATGTTGTCCATTTTAAATCACCTTATGGTTCTCAGTTTAAATATTCTGACCATTGTAAGCCCCTTAAGGTACTCACTTTAAGACCCTTCTGGGGTTCATTTATGAGCTCCTTCTGGAAGGAAAGAGGATTGCAATTAAATGCTTAATTAATATTATTATTACTATCATTATTAGTTACAAATAAACATAAGTTTGAGTTGTGAAATGTGAAGTGTCGTCTCCGTAGAGTTTATCACAACTCCTTCCTGCATTTGTCTCGGTAATTTTGGTCGAAGTTCTTAAGTTTCTCAAGCTGAGAATGATAAAGCTTTAAGAACTCTACAGTTATAATATTACCAGTTATAATTATGATATCATACGAGAAATATCAACTATATTACCGTTAGTTACGTTCTAAACAATACAAGAATATTTTCTTCACTTGGAACAAAGGAAGGAAAACAAGAATGCGTTACGGGTTGCCAGGGTTTAAGATAATGATTATTATTATTATAATCAAGAGCCCCTCACCAACATCAAGGAACCTTCCTTGAGGGTTTAAGATAATGAAAGCGAGAGGTTGGGGCCAGAGACAGGAAAAAAATATTTGTCCTTGTCTGTGACCACGACGCCTGAGGGACAGTCCCCTCATGAGACGACGGACGAGGAGGAAGAGGAGGTGGAGGAAGAGGCGGAGAAAGATGAAGAAGAAGAATATGATGAAAAATGAGAATAATAACGAGATCCAAGAGAAAGTATAGTTTTCTAGAGTAGGATATTACGTACTAGAAATATTATCCACAAATAAATAGCCAAGAATATACTTTTTTTTGGGGGGGGAAGAGGGGGGAGGTTGGAGGGGAATTGTGCTCCCATGCACATACACCTGGAATATACCTGGGCATTGTTTCGGGGGAGAATATATGATCAGAATACTTGTCGATATTGTATTCCCCCAGAAAATAAAAAGAATATTCCTAACAATATCAACATTCTTATGGAATATCCATTATAACGAGACAAAATATTCCTAAATTTTGCATTCCGGTGAGAATATGCGAGGAATATCTTGAGAATATTCTTAGACGTTGCATATCTGAAAATAGATGTCTTGTGAATACTGTGTTGAATCTCCAAATTATCCTCGTGAATATGTTGTGTTTCCAAGGTCACACAGCAGAACAAGGTCACACAGCAGGACAAGGTCACACAGCAGAACAAGGTCACACAGCAGGACAAGGTCACACAGCAGAACAAGGTCACACAGCAGAACAAGGTCACACAGCAGAACAAGGTCACACAGCAGGACAAGGTCACACAGCAGAACAAGGTCACACAGCAGAACAAGGTCACACAACAGAACAAGGTCACACAGCAGAACAAGGTCACACAGCAGGACAAGGTCACACAGCAGAACAAGGTCACACAGCAGAACAAGGTCACACAGCAGAACAAGGTCACACAGCAGAACAAGGTCACACAGCAGAACAAGGTCACACAGCAGAACAAGGTCACACAACAGAACAAGGTCACACAGCAGAACAAGGTCACACAGCAGAACAAGGTCACACAGCAGGACAAGGTCACACAGCAGAACAAGGTCACACAGCAGAACAAGGTCACACAGCAGAACAAGGTCACACAGCAGAACAAGGTCACACAGCAGGACAAGGTCACACAGCAGAACAAGGTCACACAGCAGAACAAGGTCACACAGCAGAACAAGGTCACACAGCAGAACAAGGTCACACAGCAGGACAAGGTCACACAGCAGGACAAGGTCACACAGCAGAACAAGGTCACACAGCAGGACAAGGTCACACAGCACTACAGTGATGCAACAGTGACCAGCACAGCAGTGTAAGGTCACACAGCACTACAGTGATGCAACAGTGACCAGCACAGCAGTGTAAGGTCACATAGCACTACAGTGATGTAACAGTGACCAGCACAGCAAAGGTCACACAGCACTACAGTGATGTAACAGTGACCAGCACAGCAGTGTAAGGTCACACAGCACTACAGTGATGTAACAGTGACCAGCACAGCAGTGTAAGGTCACACAGCACTACAGTGATGTAACAGTGACCAGCACAGCAGTGTAAGGTCACACAGCACTACAGTGATGTAACAGTGACCAGCACAGCAGTGTAAGGTCACACAGCACTACAGTGATGTAACAGTGACCAGCACAGCAGTGTAAGGTCACACAGCACTACAGTGATGTAACAGTGACCAGCACAGCAGTGTAAGGTCACACAGCACTACAGTGATGTAACAGTGACCAGCACAGCAGTGTAAGGTCACACAGCACTACAGTGATGTAACAGTGACCAGCACAGCAGTGTAAGGTCACACAGCACTACAGTGATGTAACAGTGACCAGCACAGCAAAGGTCACACAGCACTACAGTGATGTAACAGTGACCAGCACAGCAGTGTAAGGTCACATAGCACTACAGTGATGTAACAGTGACCAGCACAGCAGTGTAAGGTCACACAGCACTACAGTGATGTAACAGTGACCAGCACAGCAAAGGTCACATAGCACTACAGTGATGTAACAGTGACCAGCACAGCTGTGTAAGGTCACATAGCACTACAGTGATGTAACAGTGACCAGCACAGCAGTACAAGACAGCAACCCATTAATTCATAATCACAACATCCAGACGATCTCCACCAATTCTCCACCAACTCTGCAAGACAACAGTAATCATTTCTCTGCCTCTCCAGTACACAGAAAGCTGGATCCCTTATCAACAAGAATAACGTAGCAGGAATCAAGCTAATTTGTATTGCTGTTTAATGATACGACTTCGTATGTATATGTTTTTGCCTGATTCTCATTTTACCTTTGCTTCTGCCTTTTCCTTTAATTTCTCTTATGTTTTTCCTCCTCCGTATTGCCTTCTTTCCCCCTTTCTTGCCTTTTTCCTTTTCCAATTCCTTCATCTATTCTCATCTATCTTCCCAACGTTTTTCTCATCTTTCTCGTCTTTAACCCCTTCCTCCTCCCCACCTTCCTTCATTCTCCGTCTTCCTTGTTCCCCTTTTGTTTCTGCTAAAGTGAATTCTCAAAAGCTTTTTCTTTTCATTTCCATCAACCTAACGATGCAACCAGGTGATTAAGCATGTGGTTGGTGGCTGCAGCCTAGCCGGCAGGTAATGTCGTAACAGCCACACTCATCTATAATGTTCCCCAGGCCAGCACAACTGCATCATCTCTAAACATCAATATTCACAGCATCGCTGATTAATTCAGACGTATCTGCTTAGTTGGCAACTGTTGGGAGGAGGAGGAAGAGGCTGAGGATGCAGAATTAAATCACAATAACAAGGCTGAAACAATTCACCAAAAACTCGTACACTGGAGAAATCTTTTGACGATGTTGAGGTACATTCTAAACCATTGTCATGTTACAACTGAGACCATTGTCATGTTACAACTGAGACCATTGTCATGTTACAACTGAGACCATTGTTATGTTAAAACTGAGACCATTGATATGTTAAAACTGAGACCATTGTCATGTTACAACTGAGACCACTGTCATGTTACAACTGAGACCATTGTTATGTTACAACTGAGACCATTGTCATGTTACAACTGAGACCATTGTCATGTTACAACTGAGACCATTGTCATGTTACAACTGAGACCATTGTTATGTTACAACTGAGACCATTGTTATGTTACAACTGAGACCATTGTCATGTTACAACTGAGACCATTGTCATGTTACAACTGAGACCATTGTTATGTTACAACTGAGACCATTGTCATGTTACAACTGAAACCATTGTTATGTTAAAACTGAGACCATTGTTATGTTACAACTGAGACCATTGTCATGTTACAACTGAGACCATTGTCATGCTACAACTGAAACCATTGTCATGTTACAACTGAGACCATTGTCATGTTACAACTGAGACCATTGCCATGTTACAACTGAGACCATTGTTATGTTACAACTGAGACCATTGTCATGTTACAACTAAGACCATTGTCATGTTACAACTGAGACCATTGTCATGTTACAACTGAGACCATTGTCATGTTACAACTGAGACCACTGTCATGTTACAACTGAGACCATTGTTATGTTACAACTGAGACCATTGTCATGTTACAACTGAGACCATTGTCATGTTACAACTGAGACCATTGTCATGTTACAACTGAGACCATTGTTATGTTACAACTGAGACCATTGTTATGTTACAACTGAGACCATTGTCATGTTACAACTGAGACCATTGTCATGTTACAACTGAGACCATTGTTATGTTACAACTGAGACCATTGTCATGTTACAACTGAAACCATTGTTATGTTAAAACTGAGACCATTGTTATGTTACAACTGAGGCCATTGTCATGTTGCAACTGAGACCATTGTCATGTTACAACTGAGACCACTGTCATGTTACAACTGAGACCATTGTCATGTTACAACTGAGACCATTGTCATGTTACAACTGAGACCATTGTCATGTTACAACTGAGACCATTGTTATGTTACAACTGAGACCATTGTTATGTTACAACTGAGACCATTGTTATGTTACAACTGCGACCATTGTTATGTTACAACTGAGACCATTGTTATGTTACAACTGAGACCATTGTCATGTTAAAACTGAGACCATTGTCAGGTTAAAACTGAGACCTTTGTCATGTTACAACTGAGACCATTGTCATGTTAAAACTGAGACCATTGTCATGTTAAAACTGAGACCATTGTCATGTTACAACTGAGACCATTGTTATGTTACAACTGAGACCATTGTTATGTTACAACTGAGACCATTGTCATGTTAAAACTGAGACCATTGTCATGTTACAACTGAGACCATTGTCATGTTACAACTGAGACCACTGTCATGTTACAACTGAGACCATTGTCATGTTACAACTGAGACCATTGTCATGCTACAACTGAGACCACTGTCATGTTACAACTGAGACCACTGTCATGTTACAACTGAGACCATTGTCATGTTACAACTGAGACCATTGTCATGTTACAACTGAGACCATTGTCATGTTACAACTGAGACCATTGTTATGTTACAACTGAGACCATTGTCATGTTACAACTGAGACCACTGTCATGTTACAACTGAGACCATTGTCATGTTACAACTGAGACCATTATTATGTTACAACTGAGACCATTGTCATGTTACAACTGAGACCATTGTCATGTTACAACTGAGACCATTGTCATGTTACAACTGAGACCATTGTCATGTTACAACTGAGACCATTGTCATGTTACAATTGAGACCATTGTCATGTTACAACTGAGACCATTGTTATGTTACAGCTGAGACCATTGTCATGTTACAACTGAGACCATTGTCATGTTACAACTGAGACCATTGTCATGTTACAACTGAGACCATTGTCATGTTACAACTGAGACCATTGTCATGCTACAACTGAGACCATTGTCATGTTACAACTAACAGCATTATCATGTTACAACTGAGACCATTGTTATGTTACAACTGAGACCATTGTCATGTTACAACTGAGACCATTGTTATGTTACAACTGAGACCATTGTCATGTTACAACTGAGACCATTGTCATGCTACAACTGAGACCATTGTTATGTTACAGCTGAGACCATTGTTATGTTACAACTGAGACCATTGTCATGTTACAACTGAGACCATTGTCATGTTACAACTGAGACCATTGTCATGCTACAACTGAGACCATTGTTATGTTACAGCTGAGACCATTGTCATGTTACAACTGAGACCATTGTCATGTTACAACTGAGACCATTGTCATGTTACAACTGAGACCATTGTCATGCTACAACTGAGATCATTGTCATGTTACAACTGAGACCATTGTCATGTTACAACTGAGACCATTGTCATGTTACAACTGAGACCATTGTCATGTTACAACTGAGACCATTGTCATGTTACAACTGAGACCATTGTCATGCTACAACTGAGATCATTGTCATGTTACAACTGAGACCATTGTCATGTTACAACTAAGACCACTGTCATGTTACAGCTGAGACCACTGTCAAGTCACAACTGGGACCACTGTCAAACTACGGTTACAACTTGACATGGTCCTTGACCGAAACGTCGTCGTAAGGCTCCTCTCTCCCAAGTGAGAGTTTTTGAAGGATGAAGATGGCTTGGTGGCTAAACTTCTAATTTCACACGGTGAGCGTCCGGGTTCGATTCCCGGCGAGGGTAGAAATATTGGGCGTGTTTCCTTACACCGGTTGTCTATATTCACCCATCAGTAAAATACGTACCTGGGTGTTAGTCGACAGGTGTAGGTCGCATCCTGGAACAAAACTGACCTAATTTGCCCGAAATGCTCTACATAACAAGCGGCTTTCTATATAGTAGCATATCATTTATGTCAACTATGGTCTATATACCTTGTACATGTACTGGTAGAAATAAGGATATTTTTATTATTATTATTATTATTATTATTATTATTATTATTATTATTATTATTATTATTATTATTATTATTGTTATTGTTATTATTATTATTATTATTATTATTATTATTATTATTATTATTATTATTATTATTGTTATTGTTATTATTATTATTATTATTATTATTATTATTATTATTATTATTATTATTATTATTATTATTATTATTATTATTATTGTTATTGTTATTATTATTATTATTATTATTATTATTATTATTATTATTATTATTATTATTATTATTATTATTATTGTTATTGTTATTGTTATTATTATTATTATCATTATTATTATTATTATTATTATTATTATTATTATTATTGTTATTATTATTATTATTATTATTATTATTATTATTATTATTATTATTATTATTATTATTATTATTATTATTGTTATTATTATTATTATTATTATTATTATTATTATTATTATTATTATTATTATTATTATTATTATTATTATTATTATTATTATTATTATTATTATTATTATTATTATTGTTGTTGTTGTTATTATTATTATTATTATTATTATTATTATTATTATTATTATTATTATTATTATTATTATTATTATTATTATTATTGTTATTATTATTATTATTATTATTATTATTATTATTATTATTATTATTATTGTTATTATTATTATTATTATTATTATTATTATTATTATTATTATTAGTAGTAGTAGTAGTAGTAGTAGTAGTAGTAGTAGTAGTAGTAGTATTGTTGTTGTTATTATTATTATTATTATTATTATTATTATTATTATTATTATTATTATTATTATTATTGTTATTGTAATTATTATTATTATTATTAAGATTCTAGCAGAAAATATAATCAAAGTTTAGGACTGGCAGACTGGTTCATACCTAAGGGTTCAGATTACATTACAAAGGTAATATATTGCCACTAGCAAAATTCTCTTTACTGATGTTAAGAGATTTTAATCGGTCCTCCAATTACTTTACCAATGTAAATTATCGGTTGAACGAAACTGAATAGAGTCATGGAAAAAATCTAATGTTAGTTGCAGTGTGAACGTAAGTTCAGAACTTTACGAACTACGTTCGTTCACAGTTAAAAATATTTGTGAGAATTAACTCTTTTATGTATGAGAAAATAATTCTCAGTCAAAAAAAAGAAGTAAGTATCTATTTTCAGATTTGTAGTGTTTACTGATTACGTCTGTCTGTCTCTGTCTGTCTGTCTGTCTCTGTCTGTCTATGTCTGTCTGTCTCTGTCTGTCTATGTCTGTCTGTCTGTCTCTGTCTGTCTATGTCTGTCTGCCTCTGTCTGTCTGTCTCTGTCTGTCTGTCTCTCTCTGCCTGTCTTTGTCTGTCTGTCTCTGTCTGTCTGTCTCTGTCTGTCTCTGTCTGTCTGTCTCCGTCTGTCTGTCCCTGTCTGTCTGTCTCTGTCTGTCTGTCTCTGTCTGTTTGTCTCCGACTGTCTGTCTCTCTGTCTGTCTCTGTCTGTCTGTCTCTGTCTGTCTGTCTCCGTCTGTCTGTCTCTGTCTGTCTGTCTCTGTCTGTCTGTCTCCGTCTGTCTGTCTCTATCTATCTGTCTCCGTCTGTCTGTCTCTGTCTGTCTGTCTCCGTCTGTCTCTGTCTGTCTCTGTCTCCGTCTGTCTGTCTCTGTCTGTCTGTCTCTGTCTGTCTGTCTCCGTTTGTCTGTCTCTGTCTGTCTGTCTCCGTCTGTCTGTCTCTGTCTGTCTGTCTCTGTCTGTCTGTCTCTGTCTGTCTGTCCCTGTCTGTCTGTCTCCGTCTGTCTGTCTCTGTCTGTCTGTCTGTCTCTGTCTGTCTCTGTCTGTCTGTCTCTGTCTGTCTGTCTCTGTCTGTCTGTCTCCATCTGTCTGTCTCCATCTGTCTCTGTCTGTCTGTCTCCATCTGTCTGTCTCCATCTGTCTGTCTCTGTCTGTCTGTCTCGTGAGCAATGACGTGCCTCACCATCCCGTCAAAAGGCCTTAAATCGAGACTTTTACCGCCTACTCAACCAAGTCTTTGATATCTCCCTCACCTCACTCATGTCATTCACTCGAGTTACTCCCTCACCTCACTCATGTCATTCACTCGAGTTACTCCCTCACTTCACCTTCTTTCATTCATCCTCCTCTGTTTTGTTTACTATGCTTCTTTGCGGTTTTCTTTATTATCTTCACTCGCTTATTCTTTGTGTAATGTTTATCTTGTAACATTATTTTCTTGTTTATCTTAAGAACGTGTGAGTGGGGAAGCTTAAGTAAAGTTTATGTGTCTCTTTCTCTGTGTCAGCATGGGTGAGAAAGCCTGAGTATCTGGTACGCCGTGGTCATGTCCTTCCCATGTTTCATAAGACCGTTTTTCCCTTAGTTTCGGCACTAGTTGTGTGAGGAACCTTTGGATTTTATCTGCTTTCTGGAAACAGTGTCTGAACCGACGTGAACCATCAGTGAACACAGAAGAATACTTACTTACATAGAGAGGTTTATGTCTCTCAGATATATATATATAATATATATATATATATATATATATATATATATATATATATATATATATATATATATATATATATATATATATGTATATATGTACTGAGTTTACCTAAGGGGCGCACTTACACTCTCTCTCACATTCATTCTCACTCTCACTCACAATCACTCACTCTCTCTCTCTCTCTCTCTCTCTCTCTCTCTCTCTCTCTCTCACACACACACACACACACACACACACACTTACACACTGAAATTTACTCCCTCTCTCTCTCATTTACTTTCTCTCTCTCTCTCTCTCTATCTCATATACTCTCTCTCTCATTTACTCTCATTCTCTCTCTCTCTCTCTACTTTCAATAACAAGAAGCCAATGTCAGTTCACTCTAGTGATAGCACTTTGCTTCCAGTATTCCAACTGCTCTTTCGAACCAATTAAAGATATCTTTACCGTGAATAATGAGGAGAGAACGAGACGTTTGTTGTTCCGCTTTACGTAAGCAATCGATGGCTTCTCAACAAGAAAAGAATTAATAATCTCTGTCAGTGGATTAGAAGTGCGAGATTGTCTTATTGAATGTAAGGAAGGGTGTAAGATTATTAATTAGAATGTTAAGTAATTAAAAGATTGGAAGATTAGAAGATGATTTAATTGAATATTGGAAGATCAGATTATTATTTAATTTAAAGATTGGAAGACTAGATCATTTAATTACAGAATTAGCTGATCAGTAAATCATTTGTTCAGAAAATAAGCTGATTAGAAGATTAGTTGTTTAGAAGATTGGATGATTAGATGATTAGAAGAACGAACGATTAGTTGATTAGAAGATTGGAAGATTAGTTGATTAGAGGATTAAAAGATTAGTCGGCTAGAAGGCTGGACGATTAGTTGATTAGAAGATTGAAAAGTTTTAAGATTAGCTGATTAGAAGATAGTAAGATTGGAAGATTAGCTAATTAGAAGATTGGAAGGGAGGTAGATAAGATCATTGATTCTGCTCAGTGAGTGGCTCCACCAACACATGGTGTGTCACCACCTCTGCCACACCAACACATGGTGTGCCACCACCTCTGTCACACCAACACATGGTGTGCCACCACCTCTGTCACACCAACACATGGTGTGCCACCACCTCTGTCACACCAACACATGGTGTGTCACCACCCTCTGTCACACCAACACATGGTGTGCCACCACCTCTGTCACACCAACACATGGTGTGCCACCACCTCTGTCACACCAACACATGGTGTGTCACCACCTCTGTCACACCAACACATGGTGTGCCACCACCTCTGTCACACCAACACATGGTGTGCCACCACCTCTGTCACACCAACACATGGTGTGTCGCCACCCTCTGTCACACCAACACATGGTGTGCCACCACCTCTGTCACACCAACACATGGTGTGCCACCACCTCTGTCACACCAACACATGGTGTGCCACCACCTCTGTCACACCAACACATGGTGTGTCGCCACCCTCTGTCACACCAACACATGGTGTGCCACCACCTCTGTCACACGAACCCATGGTGTGCCACCACCTCTGTCACACCAACCCATGGTGTGCCACCACCTCTGTCACACCAACACATGGTGTGTCGCCACCCTCTGTCACACCAACACATGGTGTGCCACCACCTCTGTCACACCAACACATGGTGTGCCACCACCTCTGTCACACCAACACATGGTGTGTCGCCACCCTCTGTCACACCAACACATGGTGTGTCGCCACCCTCTGTCACACCAACACATGGTGTGTCGCCACCCTCTGTCACACCAACACATGGTGTGTCGCCACCCTCTGTCACACCAACACATGGTGTGCCACCACCCTCTGTCACACCAACACATGGTGTGCCACCACCTCTGTCACACCAACACATGGTGTGCCACCACCTCTGTCACACCAACACATGGTGTGCCACCACCTCTGTCACACCAACACATGGTGTGTCACCACCTCTGTCACACCAACACATGGTGTGCCACCACCTCTGTCACACCAACCCATGGTGTGCCACCACCTCTGTCACACCAACACATGGTGTGTCGCCACCCTCTGTCACACCAACCCATGGTGTGCCACCACCTCTGTCACACCAACGCATGGTGTGCCACCACCTCAGTCACACCAGATTTACAACTCAGTGGGGTGGAATATAATTAACAGAGGGGCTGCAGGAGGCTGGCAAAAGCGAGCCTTCCTGCAACGATGGTTGCAGAGGGCAGGGAATGTTGCAGAGGGCAGGGAAGGTTGTGGAGGGCAGAGAAGGTTGTGGAGGGCAGAGAAGGTTGTGGAGGGCAGGGAATGTTGCAGAGGGCAGGGAAGGTTGTGGAGGGCAGAGAAGGTTGTGGAGGGCAGAGAAGGTTGTGGAGGGCAGAGAAGGTTGTGGAGGGCAGGGAATGTTGCAGAGGGCAGGGAAGGTTGTGGAGGGCAGGGAAGGTTGTGGAGGGCAGAGAAGGTTGTGGAGGGCAGGGAAGGTTGTGGAGGGCAGAGAAGGTTGTGGAGGGCAGGGAATGTTGCAGAGGGCAGGGAAGGTTGTGGAGGGCAGGGAAGGTTGTGGAGGGCAGAGAAGGTTGTGGAGGGCAGGGAAGGTTGTGGAGGGCAGGGAAGGTTGTGGAGGGCAGGGAAGGTTGTGGAGGGCAGAGAAGGTTGTGGAGGGCAGGGAAGGTTGTGGAGGGCAGGGAAGGTTGTGGAGGGCAGGGAAGGTTGTGGAGGGCAGGGAAGGTTGTGGAGGGCAGGGAAGGTTGTGGAGGGCAGAGAAGGTTGTGGAGGGCAGAGAAGGTTGTGGAGGGCAGGGAAGGTTGTGGAGGGCAGAGAAGGTTGTGGAGGGCAGAGAAGGTTGTGGAGGGCAGGGAAGGTTGTGGAGGGCAGGGAAGGTTGTGGAGGGCAGAGAAGGTTGTGGAGGGCAGAGAAGGTTGTGGAGGGCAGAGAAGGTTGTGGAGGGCAGGGAAGGTTGTGGAGGGCAGGGAAGGTTGTGGAGGGCAGAGAAGGTTGTGGAGGGCAGGGAAGGTTGTGGAGGGCAGGGAAGGTTGTGGAGGGCAGAGAAGGTTGTGGAGGGCAGGGAAGGTTGTGGAGGGCAGGGAAGGTTGTGGAGGGCAGGGAAGGTTGTGGAGGGCAGAGAAGGTTGTGGAGGGCAGAGAAGGTTGTGGAGGGCAGGGAAGGTTGTGGAGGGCAGGGAAGGTTGTGGAGGGCAGGGAAGGTTGTGGAGGGCAGGGAAGGTTGTGGAGGGCAGAGAAGGTTGTGGAGGGCAGAGAAGGTTGTGGAGGGCAGAGAAGGTTGATGAGGGCAGTGAAGGTTGTGGAGGGCAGTGAAGGTTGTGGAGGGCAGTGAAGGTTGTGGAGGGCAGGGAAGGTTGTGGAGGGCAGAGAAGGTTGTGGAGGGCAGAGAAGGTTGCAGAGGGCAGGGAAGGTTGTGGAGGGCAGAGAAGGTTGTGGAGGGCAGAGAAGGTTGTGGAGGGCAGGGAAGGTTGTGGAGGGCAGGGAAGGTTGTGGAGGGCAGAGAAGGTTGTGGAGGGCAGAGAAGATTGTGGAGGGCAGAGAAGGTTGTGGAGGGCAGAGAAGATTGTGGAGGGCAGGGAAGGTTGTGGAGGGCAGAGAAGGTTGTGGAGGGCAGGGAAGGGATTGCAGAGTTAAAATAAGGGTTTAGAGAGATGTAGAAGGGAGGTTAGTATGGGAGCAGTGTGAGAAGAAAGAGATGTTGATGAGGACTGAGAGGATCTATGTGGTGTGAACTAAGCTCAGAACTCCTGGTTTCTGTCTTCTTTAAAAAATGAATAACATGGGTAACTATCTATCTGGGATTTCATGTCGGTTCTCTGAACCATTCATCTACAAACCTGTCAGACACTGCAACTTCTTGGGATCTTGATACTTAGGAATTCTTCGCTTGCCTAATTCTTGGGCACGACCTACTTCCACACTGAACAAATGTGACACCACCTATGACTGCTGCACCTCTCCTGCCATACGGTTTATAAGCTGCTTCATCGCTCATATGCCGCATTCTATTCAAGATTGATGGACTGAACACATCGACTCAAGGTTGAGGGACTGATTACCTCATTCTCCTCTTGTTCTCCAAGTTTCTCCTATGTAAGGACTGATGAAGCCACTGTGTGGTGAAACGTTTCCTCAATAAAGAGACCCAAGAGTTGCACATGTGTCTAATTTATCAACATGTCGGTTCTCTGAACCATTCATCTACAAATCAGTCTTGTTCATAGTGTCCAGTGTTATGTTCATAGTGTCCAGTGTTATGTTCACAGTGTCCAGTGTTATGTTCATAGTGTTCAGTGTTATGTTCATAGTGTCCAGTGTTATGTTCACAGTGTCCAGTGTTATGTTCATAGTGTTCAGTCTTATGTTCATAGTGTCCAGTGTTATGTTCATAGTGTCCAGTGTTATGTTCACAGTGTCCAGTGTTATGTTCATAGTGTTCAGTCTTATGTTCATAGTGTCCAGTGTTATGTTCATAGTGTCCAGCGTTATGTTCATAGTGTCCAGTGTTATGTTCATAGTGTCCAGTGTTATGTTCATAGTGTCCAGTGTTATGTTCATAGTGTCCAGTGTTATGTTCATAGTGTCCAGTGTTATGTTCATAGTGTCCAGTGTTATGTTCATAGTGTCCAGTGTTATGTTCATAGTGTCCAGTGTTATGTTCATAGTGTCCAGTGTTATGTTCACAGTGTCCAGTGTTATGTTCATAATGTCCAGTGTTATGTTCATAGTGTCCAGTGTTATGTTCATAGTGTCCAGTCTTACGCTGATAGTGTCCAGTCTTCTGAGTATTCAGTTTGTCACATAACGTTACGTTTCCACAGCTTGCAAAATATCCTGCCTCCTGCGTCTTCCACGGCCATCAATTTCCAAACATATTTACGAAAAATAAAATCTGTGAAGCATTAGTCAAGGCTCGTTTTTTCTCTGTTGATATCTGTGTCGTCTAGTTCTTGCCGTGTCTACGAGTGAGTAATTTCCTTTATCTACGATAATAGGCTTTATTACCGTAGAATATGGAGGAAGAGGGGGGAAGAAAGATCGGGGATGGTATGAAATATGTACACATGACTCGTTCCACTGCTCATACGTATGTATATAGGAAGGACACATGCATACAGATATGTGTAAATTTATGTATGTGTGAGTGCGGTTTATTTAAATACAAAGATATTTATTTTCCCATACACACTTCCGGTAGTGTGCACGGGGTGGGGGTCTTGATGGGTGGCGGGTGGGGGTCTTGATGGGTGGTAGGTTGGGTCTTGATGGGTGGCAGGTGGGGGTCTTGATGGGTGGCAGGGGGGGGTCTTGATGGGTGGGTGGTGGGGGGCTTTATGGGTGGTAGGTTGGGTGTTGTTGGGTGGCAGGTGGGGGTCTTGATGGGTGGTAGGTTGGGTCTTGATGGGTGGCAGGTGGGGTCATGATGGGTGGTAGGTTGGGTCTTGATGGGTGGCAGGTGGGGGTCTTGATGGGTGGTAGGTTGGGTCTTGATGGGTGGCAGGTGGGGGTCATGATGGGTGGCAGGTTGGGTCTTGATGGGTGGCAGGTGGGGGTCTTGATGGGTGGCAGGTGGGGGTCTTGATGGGTGGCAGGTGGGAGTCTTGATGGGTGGCAGGTGGGGGTCTTGATGGGTGGCAGGTGGGGGTCTTGATGGGTGGCAGGAGGGGGTCTTGATTGGTGGCAGGTGGCGTCTTGATGGGTAGCAGGAGAGGGTCTTAATGGGTAGCAGGTGGGGTCATGATGGGTAGCAGGTGGGGTCATGATGGGTGGCAGGTGGGGTCTTGATGGGTGGCAGGTGGGGTCTTAATGGGTAGCAGGAGGGGGGTCTTGATGGGTAGCAGGTGGGATCTTAATGGGTAGCAGGACGGGGGTCTTGATGGATAGCAGGTGGGGTCTTGATGGATAGCAGGTGGGGTCATGATGGGTGGCAGGTGTCGGCACTACTGGAGGGAGGCTGGTCTGGTGCTCTGCCTGGTATTGTCATCAAGTTCTCGATCTGAAGCGTCCACCATCTTAGCTTTATCACTGTGTTAATACCTTGACCAAGGCAATGCATATTGCAACAGGAATTAACAGCTTAGTATTGGCTTTGCAATGTGTAAGGTCACTCTTGATGAGACTTTCCTAAATTCATTCAAGGATAAGAGTAGATATACTCAAAATAAATCACGGTATGGGTGGGGATTGAACTCGCGGCGAGTCGTAAAACTCCAGGCCAGCGCGTAAGCGCAATGGCGTCATTACGATTTCGTGAGTCCGATAGTGCCCACTTATTTCGGTCTTCTGGTAAACCTACTACTTCCACTATCATCATTACCACTATTTACTTTTCTTCCTCTGTTGGTCCCGTCCCTGTCCTTCTTGCCTATTACCTGGAGTTTACCTGGAGAGAGTTCCGGGGGTCAACGCCCCCGCGGCCCGGTCTGTGACCAGGCCTCCTTATATATACAGACTCTCTCTCTCTCTCTCTCTTGTGTTAGTGTGACTTTGTAAATGGTTCAAGTCAGATCGATATGTCGTCGTAAGCCTCTTTCCTTCCTATGAAAGGGCTATTTGTGTACCTAGAATCATAGGCCGGCGATAGCAATCTTTATGGGTGTAAGGTTAAACTCGTTGCTGGAGAGTCATCCACTTTGTACCATAAGGAGGATCTTGCGGAGTCAACTGTCAAGGATGTGTCGTCTCTATCAGGGTCGTACAGCTCTTCTGTCTTGTGTAGTTGTCGTGTCGTTTCCAGACGAACGTTAATGACAGCTGTATCATGAATCCCGTGGAGATCTCCATTCTGTCCCTCAAAGGAGCATCACAAACCAAGTTGTGCTCCCTAGTCACCACAAACGAAATTTGTGCTCCCTAGTCACCACAAACGAAATTTGTGCTCCCTGGTCACCACAAACGAAGCTTGTAGTTCCTAGGGAGTTTAAGCACACTAATACTCTGCAAGAGGACGTAATAACATTACTTACCATTATGTCCTCTTCTAGTTTTTCTAGTATCGAATGTGTGTGATTTTTGTCGCATTTTCTCTCACTGTAAACAATAAAAAAAAACTTTATTTTCATTTGTGTATCGTTCCAGTCACTGTATTGTCCGTTTTTTTTTTTTTTTTTTTTTTTTTACACAGGGTTTGACAAGTTCGTGATACAACCTATACGACCATAGCTGACATCAGTGACATTCTACTGTATAGAAAGCCGCTTGTTATGCACAGCATTTCGGGCAAATTAGGTTAATTTCGTCCCAGGATGCGACCCACACCAGTCAACCAACACCCAGGTACCTACTTACTGCTAGGTGAGCACGGACAGCAGGTGTTTTAAGGAAACACGTCCAAATGTTGATCCTTTGTATTTTGTCTTCCCATTTGATTTGTAATAATAATAATAATAATAATAATAATAATAATAATAATAATAATAATAATAATAATACAAACGTTAATTGAAAAACTTTTGTTTTGTATTCTAGATATTGTCTTCTATTTTTCTTAATTCAGTTATCTTGCTTCCTCTCTTTCTCTCCTTGCACAGGTACATTAATTTCCGGCTTGAGTGAATCTCTAGTAAGTCCGAGGGTTCCTGTGCTTCCTATATTGGCTGCAATACCTGCCTTCCTTGCCCCTGCTTTTACCCGGATCATTTCATTAAGGCGTTATTAGAGAGAAAGAGAAAGAGAGAGAGAGAGAGACTACTCCAATAAAGAATAAATAGAGATTCTATATATAATGCAACAAGATCACAGTAAACAGGTTATTATATAAGATCACAGTAAACAGATTATATAAGATCACAGTAAACGGGTTATTATATAAGATCACAGTAAACGGGTTATTATATAAGATCACAGTAAACAGATTATATAAGATCACAGTAAACGGGTTATTATATAAGATCACAGTAAACAGATTATATAAGATCACAGTAAACGGGTTATTATATAAGATCACAGTAAACAGATGATATCACAATATGAGGTGATATATGAGGTGAAATTTCAGCCTTATAAGTCTTCTGGTCTTATATTTATTTTAATTATTCCTTGATAATGTGAGAAATCACGAAATCGGTTGGAATTTTCACTATTTTTTTCACTATGCTTATTTTGCATGCTATATAATACGAACTTGTACTCTATCACTGGTCCTAGTGGATGTGTTAGCATCTTTGCAGGTTTTCAGACGCATAATGCCCCCTTTCTTTGTTTTTTTCAGGGTGCATTTCCTTCCCTATTTATATTCAGGCCTTCTGGCCAGTCCGCTCCGTACAGGATTGTTCTCCTTTCCGCACTGCTGATGGCTTGTACGGCACTTGGGGCAAGCCGGTCACATACTCTGGTGAAGGCGTTAGTGTCTCCCTCTGGCCTGGCTGATGTTATTGGATTATTAGTCAGGCAAAACTCCTTTACCACGGATCTCTCACATATGATAACCCGTTCAGGAGTGTCGTTGGGCCTGTGAACGAGCCAGGATTCGGTGGCTGAAGGGCTGTTCTTTCGGCTGCTTGATCCACCGTCTTTTGTTGCTATATAGGGCCAGACTGAGCAGCGCTGTAAACACGAACGACGAACTTTCTAATTAATAATAAGGAAATAAGATAATTGGATGTTGTAGCCTTGCTGGGCTCGTTCCGGTTAACCTTTATCTAAAAATTTTAAAGGGAGGACGAGATATGAAAATACAGGAGGAAAAATATAGTAAAAAAAATTATATAGAGAAGAAAAGAGAGGAGGACTAGGATGGGGAAGATGATAGGATGGAATAAAATGAGAAAAGAGAAGGAGAGGAAGGGAAGAGAAGGACAGCAAGGGAGACGATGATGAGGAAGCGGATAAAAATGAAAAAGGAAGAGTAGGGACAATAGGAGAAAGAAGAGGTGGGAGGGAGGGGGGCAGAAAGTGCCTTTAAGACATAAGCCTCTGCAAGACACTTCATAAATGAGCACTATGAGTGAACCTCTCCAGAGCTCAGCTCAACGTTAGCTGGATTCATTCACACAGACGCGAGTTGCTCCGTCGGTGTGAAGATAGTGAAGGGTGATGGCAGGGATGTATCCTGGGCGCTTTCTTAAATACCAGAGTCACGGGGAGATGGCACTATGACCACTGCAGTGTGGTAGGTGGTTACTAGATGGCACTATGACCACTGCAGTGTGCTAGGTGGTTACTAGATGCACTATGACCACTGCAGCGTGCTAGGTGGTTACTAGATGGCACTATGACCACTGCAGTGTGGTAGGTGGTTACTAGATGGCACTATGACCACTGCAGTGTGGTAGGTGGTTACTAGATGGCACTATGACCACTGCAGTGTGGTAGGTGGTTACTAGATGGCACTATGACCACTGCAGTGTGGTAGGTGGTTACTAGATGGCACTATGACCACTGCAGTGTGGTAGGTGGTTACTAGATGGCACTATGACCACTGCAGTGTGGTAGGTGGTTACTAGATGGCACTATGGAGCCAAGTAGTCACTAGATCGCACTATGCCCAGTGTTTACTGTGGTAGGTGGTTACTAGATGGCACTATGACCAGTTTTTACTGTGGTAGGTGGTTACTAGATGACAATATGCCCAGTGTTTACTGTGGTAGGTACTTACTAGATGACACTATGCCCAGTGTTTACTGTAGTAGGTGGTTACTAGATGGAACTATGACCAGTGTTTACTGTGCTAGGCGGTTACTAGATAGCGCTACGCCCACTGTGGTGTGGTAGGTGGTCACTAGATAGCACTATGTTGACTGTAATGTGGTAGATGACTACTAGATACCAATTTGCCCACTGTAGTGTGGTAGGTGGTCAACAGATGGCACTATACCAGTGAGTGGGGGATTCCTAGCTGGCAGTTGCCTGGGCTTCAGCAGTGAACCACTAAATAGAAGCAACAACATTAGTAAAACTTGCTTCCATTCCCTAAAAATAAATATATATATATATATATATATATATATATATATATATATATATATATATATATATATATATATATATATATATATATTTATATATATATATATATATATATATATATATATATATATATATATATATGTATATATATATATATATTATATTATATATATATATATATATATATATATATATATAATATAATATATATATATATATAAATATATATATTATTCTATATATATATATATATATATATATATATATATATATATATATATATATATATATATATATATATATATATATAAATCTCTTTCTATCTCCCTGACTTTTTCCTCCCCGCCTTTAATTACGAAAATTCCCAGAATGAACAATTTCATATAAATCCTAACGCTCAACAGACTCTTCTTACATATAAAAAAAATATTTCTGAATATCACGGTGCTTCCCCCCCCCCCCAAAAAAAAAAAAGGTTGATTAAACATACGGAAATTAATAATGAATTCTTGGGTTTGATGGAGCAGCGAATATGAGATAATATTAGCGAATAAATGGTACTAAATGGCACTACTGCTTTTTTTGTGACGACCGTGACCACAGTTGAATGTTGTTATTATTATTATTATTATTATTATTATTATTATTATTATTATTATTATTATCACAATCATAATTAAAAGGTGAACCTAAAAGGCCACAAGGATTGAATGTAATGCATTACGAAAAGGCCATTTGATGAACTTTTACTTAATTTAATTTAGTTGAATTAGGCTAAATTAAATTGAGCTTATTATAATAAGGTTAGGTAAGTTTTCTAAGGTTCTTTTGGTACAAAATTATTAATTTTTACATTAACATAAATGAAAAAAATATATCTTCAAACGTATAAGAGAAAATTTAAAAAAGGACTTAATTTTAAATGAGTTTTATTAATGTCATGGCAGATAAATGAGGATAATAATGAGTACAAACTGTCATAAAGCTACATAGATATATAGCAGATTGAAGGAAGTTATAAATGAGTTAACTGGGGAAAGATGAGGCGGCGGCTGGCGGCTGACGGCTGGCGGCGGCGGCGGCCGCGGCGGCTGCGGGAGAGGTGGACAGGGCAGAGGAGATTCAGTGTAGTGCCGTGATCAGTAGGGCGCTGATGTGGGCGTCTCTCTGTACTCCACGCCGGCAAGCTTCCCTCCAAGCACACACCACTACCACCCCGTCAAGCACGCGACTCAGCCTCCCCATCAAGCACGCGCCTCAACTACCCCCATCAATACCTCGCATCCCAAACAATAACACCCACTACGGATTTCGCAACTAAAAAAAAGTGTTCAGTTATGAAGGTGGACTTGATCTCCGGACTTTTCCACAGTCCAGCAGTCCAGGCGAGGGAGTCTGAAGTGGACTGCTAATTCAGACCCTGATCTTGAATCCATCCACAATCCGCCTGTGAAAAAGTATTTAATATTAGCAGATTAGTTCTCGTTTCTCACCATCTTCAATGTAGAGGCATTCATTAACCGGTGCAAACTCTCCTCTACGAGTGAATAAACTGGGTTGTAACACTGGAATATACAGTCCATATATACCAGTTACCAGTCAGAGCTGCATGCCGCCCTGCAGTTTAGCGGAATCTGGAGTGATGTAAGAGGAGCAAGGTGGAGAGGAAGTGAAGTAGAGACAAGTGGAAGGAAGGAGGTGAGAGACAAGTGTGATAATGTGACAGAGGCACAGTTAATATCAGAGCCACGAGGGAGACGCAAGATGTCTTAACCGAGCAGTATATACCTGGGCTACCCTAACTGGCGTCTGCAGGTAAGACTGTGTTTTGTCTTGGGAGTTAAGGTTGTTAATGTGAGGTGAGTGTAGTGTTTAATGTGTTATAAGTGTGTGGTTTTTTTGTAAACACAGTTAGAGTAGGTTACTAATGCAGTAACCAGTCAAATATAAAACTTAAACCACTCTGCGTGTGGAAAAAATCTTATCTTCTGTTAAGTGCTGAAGACACACAACCCGTAATCTTAATTAAACCTAAAATAGAAATTAAAACGATATAATTACATGAAGATAAGTCAGAGATTATCGCCGAATTATCGACATATAATATAACACTGCCTTACAAACTTTGTTTGCTAAAATTTCGAAATGAATATGACCGCTTAAGGCATGTCATTAGTTCAGTGAATATGACATCTTAAGACATGTCATGAATTCAATGAATATGACACCTCAAGGCAAGTCATTAATTTAGTGAACATGACCCCTTAAGACATGTCATTAGTTCTATGGGCTCTGTGTATTACACAGTCACCTGTTCTCTGTTAGTGGTTCTGGTCTCCCCCAGGACCTGGTCTCAAACCAGGTCCTGGTCTGAGATAAGAATCAGTAAAGACTGTAAGTTGGGTCTTGTAAGAGTTACCTGTCATCTTATGTGTTTTTCATGGCAAGAGATCAGAAATCCTGCCAGAGTGCAGGATTTGCCAACTCCACTCATCCTTCAGAGTGCCGGAACTGTACCTTCTACCTCCAGTTATCCTTCAGAGTGCTGGCACTGTACCTTCCACCTCCAGTCATCCTTCAGAGTGCAGACACTGTACCTGCCACCTCCATCTGTTATTCAGAGTGCACGTACCTGTACGTGCCAGTTCTACTCATCCTTCAGAGTTTTGGCACTGTACCTGTCACCTCCAATCATCCTTCAGAGTGCAGACACTGTACTTGCCAACTCCACTCGTCCGTCA
>NC_091309.1:6815386-6822886 GCF_038502225.1 Cherax quadricarinatus
TTTCACTATCCTCTTCTTTCACTACCCCCTTCTTTCACTATCCCCTTCTTTCACTATCCCCTTCTTTCACTATCCCCTTCTTTCACTATCCCCTTCTTTCACTACCCCCTTCTTTCACTATCCCCTTCTTTCACTATCCTCTTCTTTCACTACCTCCTTCTTTCACCACCCCCTTCTTTCACTATCCTCTTCTTTCACTACCCCCTTCTTTCACTATCCCCTTCTTTCACTATCCCCTTCTTTCACTATCCTCTTCTTTCACTACCCCCTTCTTTCACCACCCCCTTCTTTCACTATCCTCTTCTTTCACTACCCCCTTCTTTCACTATCCCCTTCTTTCACTATCCCCTTCTTTCACTATCCCCTTCTTTCACTATCCCCTTCTTTCACTACCCCCTTCTTTCACTATCCCCTTCTTTCACTATCCTCTTCTTTCACTACCTCCTTCTTTCACCACCCCCTTCTTTCACTATCCTCTTCTTTCACTACCCCCTTCTTTCACTATCCCCTTCTTTCACTATCCCCTTCTTTCACTATCCTCTTCTTTCACTACCCCCTTCTTTCACTATCCCCTTCTTTCACTATCCCCTTCTTTCACTATCCCCTTCTTTCACTATCCCCTTCTTTCACTATCCCCTTCTTTCACTATCCCCTTCTTTCACTACCCCCTTCTTTCACTATCCCCTTCTTTCACCACCCCCTTCTTTCACTATCCCCTTCTTTCACTATCCCCTTCTTTCACTATCCCCTTCTTTTTGCAAATCAACTTGAAGCTTTTCTTCGTTTCCTCTTCCTAATTTTTACTTGCAGCCCCATTTTTTTTTTATCGGCCAATCAGTAGCGTGAACAGCCAGTCAATAGAATGAACAGCCAATCAGTAGCGTGAACAGCCAGTCAATAGAATGAACAGCCAATCAGTAGCGTGAACAGCCAGTCAATAGAATGAACAGCCAATCAGTAGCGTGAACAGCCAATCTCTTTCTAGCACTCGCTGAATATAAACACTGAAAGCCTTACCAAAGTTCAGGCAAACAACGTTACATCAGCAGTCATGCTTCGCCGCATCAAATATCCAAAAAATAAAGATCACCAGGTGAGTTAGACAAGTATGGCGGCAGGTAAGCGGGTGAGTTTACACATTAGCACATGTAAACTAAGTTTTGGGTGATAGCAGTTGTCTTGTATAGCAACATACCGTGAAAATTACCTTGCTTCAAATACAGGCTAGATATAGAACATAAAGGCGCAATGTTACGTAAGAGGCGCAATGTTACGTAAGAGGACACACGTGCAACTAATACGTTGCCACTATATAATGTCACATTAGTTGCTCTTGTGTCCTTTTACTTAACATATTGTCTGTAATTCCAGCAAATAAGGCACAATACCGTAACTAGAACAATACCGTGACTGAAACATTGTGACTGGAACAACACCGTGACTGGAACAACACCGTGACTGGAACAGTACGTGCACAGTGGCATATATGTTAACTAGTTTTCTTATCATGCTTCCTCTGCCAAGAAAAAGTGCTCTTATTTCTCTCTTTATCTGTGCTCTCCTCATCTGTGATCCTCAGTTCCTTGAATGGGAAATTTCCACTCTTCGTTATTGGTTCTCTCGTCTTGGCTACCCTTCCCATTTCATACACTCTGCCTTCTCACGTGTTAAACGGACTTTCATCTCTCTCAAACTCTCTATTCCTGTGAGATCTGTTCCATGCCTTCCCTATATTTCCAGTCTTTCTAATCTCAACAATTCTCTCTCTCTCTCTCTCTCTCTCTCTCTCTCTCTCTCTCTCTCTCTCTCTCTCTCTCTCTCTCTCTCTCTCTCCCCGTTGCTTAGGCGACAAACTCACTTTTCGCCAAACTAACACTCTCCGTAGTAATCTAGTTCGTACTTTCCTCTCTGCTGTAGATGTCTCTGGTGTCTACACTATTTCATGCTCCTCTTGTCCTCTCCAATACCTGGGTGAGACTGGCCACTCTCTTTCTGACAGACTCAAAGAACACAAAAGAAGTGTTAAGAGGTCACAGTCATCCTACTGACTGGTCTTCTTGCTAAAACTGTCTACCCTACACAGTCTCCATCCTGTTGAAGCAACCCTTATACACAACTTTCCTTGTATGGCCCTTAGTCCTGTCTGTGTCTCTGCTGGTGCCTTTCTTTCTCATTATATTGTCAAATGCTCCAATCTTCAGAACACTTGAAACCTGACCTGATCCTTTCTTCTCCTCCTTCTTTCCCTACCTCTTTTCCCTTTTTTTTTATTTTTTTCGTTGTTCTTCATTTGTTTTCTTTTCTTCTTCCTAGTGTCTTTCAGTTTCCCCAACCCCCCTTGTGGGTCCTTAGCTCTCCTGCAGTGCTCCTTTCCTTGTCCTTAGAATGTCCCCATTTCCTCTACTATTGCTACTACCATTTCTATTGCATACCTTCACCCTTCTCTTCCTTTCTCTCTTGTGCCACTAAATTCTCTCCCTATTTTCTATTACCACTACGACTTCTACTACTACTTCCACTACCACTAATTTTTCTTCCTCTCTTGGTCCCGTCCCTGTCCCCTTCGCCTTTATATACCGCCTCCCTCACTCTTGTGTTAGTGTGACTTCGTAAAATAGTCCAAGTCAAACCGAAACGTCGTCGTAAGCTTCTCTCTCCTATGTGAGGGTTATTTGTGTATAGGTTAGATAAACACATGAGTGAGAGGGATTGGATTTGAGTGGGACTTACACTTGAGTTAATAGCGCTATCCAAGCTTATTCCTTGGGTAACACTGATAATTGGTTGGGCGAATATTTTTAAGTGGGTTTGGGTTTGAGAAGGACTTGCTAAGTATGGGCCAGTAGCCCTGCAGCAGTGTTCCTCCTTTTTTATGGTCTTATAACCCCAAAAAGTTACAATTTTAAAGGTGGATATCAAGTATACCTCCTATTACAAGTTACAATTATTTACCCACTGCCAAGATTAATAGGGTGCTCACTGAGAGCTATTTAGTAAACAGGTATCACAGTAGCCATACTCAGCATCGCCGGAACGATACTCGTTCGCTGTGACTTGTTAAGACCAGGTGATGACTTACTAATATCCTCTTTGCATTCCACAGCCTACTCATGAGGACTGTTCATCATGACTCCTGGCACTTGTAATGCTTGTACCTATGCTTCTCTAACAACCATGTTGCTACTCACTGTAACTATACTGTTAGTCACTGTAACTAATTTGTTAGTCACTGTAACCATACTGTTAGCCTACATAATTTCATTTATATATTGTTATGCGGACAGTCACAGGCAACAATATTGAAAATTTGTTAGGTATTGTCAGTCAGCTGTCCAGTGTTACACTATCAGCGTTACATTACCAGTCAGTTGTCTAGTGTTACATTATCAGTGTTACATGGAATTTTAATTCTGTATTCTCCCCTCCTGTATTTGGCTGCTGGGCTAACCAAGTTTAAAACCTATCTACTACACCACCAGTCAGGAACTCCTTAATTCCTAAAGCCGGGATGAAGGTAAACTCTGAAGTGTGTATATACACTGAGAGAGGTAAACCTCCCGGGGGTTTACACCCTGTGTGTGTTAATCTCCCGTTGATAAACAGTAGCTAGGTGCTCCTTATCTCCTGTTAACAGTAGCTAGGTATTCCCTTACTCTTGTTAACAGTAGTTAGGTGTTCCCTTACTCCTGTTAACAGTAGCTGGGAGCTCCATATCTCATGTTAACAGTAGCTAGGTATTCCCTTACTCCTGTTAACAGTAGCTAAGTGTTCCCTTTCTCCTGCTTACAATAGCTAGGTGTTCCTTGACTCCTGTTAACAGTAGCTAGGTGCTCCCTATGTCCTGTTAACAGTAGTTAGATGTTCCCTTGCCCCTGTTAAAAGTAGCTAGGCGCTCCCTTGCTCCTGTTAACAGTAGCTAGGTGTTCCTTGACTCCTGTTAACAGTTGCTAGGTGTTCTTTTGTCCCTGTTAACAGTAGCTAGGCGCTTCCTTACTCCTGTTAACAGCAGCTAGGTGTTCCTTGACTCCTGTTAACAGTAGCTAATTGTTCCCTTGTCTCTGTTAACAGTAGCTAGGCACTCCCACTAGGGGGAGTACCTAGGTGCTCCCTAACCCCTGTTAACAGTACCTAGGTGCTCCCTAACCCCTGTTATCAGTACCTAGGTGCTCCCTAACCCCTGTTAACAGTACCTAGGTGCTCCCTAACCCCTGTTAACAGTACCTAGGTGCTCCCTAACCCCTGTTAACAGTACCTAGGTGCTCCCTAACCCCTGTTAACAGTACCTAGGTGCTCCCTAACCCCTGTTAACAGTACCTAGGTGGTCCTTAAGCTACTGTTGTCTGTTGAGTGAGAGCCAAAACATCACGATACCCTTAATTTTAACTAAAATAATACATAAGATAGATAATAAGAGATAAGATAATAAGAGATAAGATAATAAGAGATAAGATAGATAATATTATATAAAAGAGATAATAATATATAATATAAATAATAATACATACGATAGAAAATAATAGATAAGGTAGATAATAATAGATAAGATTGATAATAATGGATAAGACAGATAATAATAGAGTTAGATAATAATAGATAAGATAGATAATAGATAAGATAGATAATAATAGATGAGATGGATAATAATAGATAAGATGGATAATAATAGATCAGATAATAGATAAGATAGGAAATACATAAGATAGATAACAGATAAGACAGTTAATAGATAATAGATAAGATAGGAAATAGATAAGATAGATAACAGATAAGACAGATAATAGATGATAGATAATAGATAAGATAGACAATAGATAAGATAGATAACAGATAAGACAGATAATAGATGATAGATAATAGATAAGATAGACAATAGATAAGATAGACAATAGATAAGATAGATAACAGACAACACATATAACAGATGATAGATAATAGATAAGATAGACAATAGATAAGATAGACAATAGATAAGATAGATAACAGACAACACAGATAACAGATGATAGATAATAGATAAGATAGACAATAGATAAGATAGACAATAGATAAGATAGATAACAGACAACACAGATAACAGATGATAGATAATAGATAAGATAGACAATAAAATGACTTTCCCAGGTCATTTTGACGGTGATTTCAACTTTTCGTCAAGAAGACATTTTGGCGTCTTGAAGACTTGGCACCTTCGTCTTTTACTTATGACGTTTTCTTTCCTTCGTGGATCTCAGGCTTGACGGATATACCCTGTGTTATTACGACGTCTGACGGATATACCCTGTGTTATTACGACGTCTGACAGATATGCTTCGTGTTATTACGACGTCTGACAGATATGCTTCGTGTTATTACGACGTCTGACAGATATGCTTCGTGTTATTACGACGTCTGACAGATATGCTTCGTGTTATTACGACGTCTGACAGATATGCTTCGTGTTATTACGACGTCTGACGGATATACCTCGTGTCAGCACAACGTCTGACGGATATACCTCGTGTCAGCACGACGTCTGACGGATAAACCTCGTGTCAACACGACGCCTGACGTATATACATTGTGTTATTACGACGTCTGACGGATATACCTCGTGTTATTACGACGTCTGACAGATATGCTTCGTGTTATTACGACGTCTGACGGATATACCTCGTGTCAGAACGACGTCTGACGGATATACCTCGTGTTATTACGTCTGACTGATATACCTCGTGTCAACACGACACCTGACGGGTATATCTTGTGTTATTACGACGCCTGACGGATATACATCGTGTTATTACGTCTGACTGATATACCTCGTGTCAATACGACGCCTGACGTATATACCTCGTGTAGTTTTAGCATGCTTTAGCTTTAGCTTCGTGCTCCGTGTTCCGTGCCCCGAGCTTCGTGTTCCGTGTTCCGTGGTCCGGGCTTCGTGTTCCGTGCTCCGTGTTCCGTGGTCCGGGCTTCGTGTTCCGTGCTTCGTGTTCCGTGCTCCGGGCTCCGTGTTCCGTGCTCCGGGCTCCGTGTTCCGTGCTCCGGGCTCCGTGTTCCGTGCTCCGGGCTCCGTGTTCCGTGCTCCGGGCTCTACCTGTTCTCAATCAGCATGTAAGTCGAGCACCCCAAAAAACGCACATCGGAGTAAAAACGTACATGGTAATTATAACGCACACAGCTAAGAGGGGGAAAATCCCGTACGGCGGAATGAAAACGTACATAAATATTCAAGTACGCGATGCTAAAAACGTACACGGTCATAAATACGTACACTGAACTGAAAACGTACTCGTAATTAAACCATGCATGAAAAACTTACATAGTAATAAGCATACGTACGCACTAACAAAATAACATACACACTAACAAAATTACGTACACACTAACGAGACCACGTACACAGTAATAAATTCACGTACACTAATAGGCCTACATACACGACAATATGTACACGTGCATACCAATAAACCGACTTACACACAGTATTCAGCTCACGTACACACGGTAATAATCCCATGTACACACTAGTAAGCGTACGTACAGGACACTAATCCCATGTACACACTAATAAGCATACGGTATAGGGCACTAATCCCACGTACAGGGCACTAATCCCACGTACACGACACTACTCTCACGTACACAACACTAGGCATAGGAGACCTTAAAATTGGAGGGTATTCCTGAGCTCTGGCGGGAAGCTTCAATAAGGTCTGGTGGGAGAGCTCAGTGAGCACACACAACCCTTACACCGGTAAGCGGAGACGCTCAACAACTTAAGAATCTCAAGTAGACCAAACGAAAGAGCCAAATCGAAAACTCAAATTTAAAGGAGAACCGCAATCTGCAGTAATCTATAATAACGTTACACTTAACAATATTATATAGTTAACTATAATGAACGTTGGAAGATGTGACAGAGATGAATGAGTCATGTTCTGTTAAGGATAGAAATATCGTGTTATAGAAAGAAATACCGTGCTACAGATAGAAATACCGTGTTATAGATTGAAATACCATGTTATAGATAGAAATACCGTGTTATAGATAGAAATACCGTGTTATAGATAGAAATACCGTGTTACAGATTGAAATACCGTGTTATACATAGAAATACCACGTTAAAGATAGAAACACCGTGTTACAGATAGAAATACCGTGCTATAGATAGAAATACCGTATTATAGATAGAAATACCGTGTTATAGATACAAATACCGTGTTACAGATAGAAATACCGTGTTACAGATAGAAATACCGTGGTAAGCTGAATACAGTTTCAAGGTAATTACTGATTACTGACAGTATACAGGACGCTACAAGGATAAAACGACACTGACCACAACTGGATGGTGGTCGTTAGAGATGGCGATAAGGTATTGGTGTAAAAATGGCTTCAAATATTTTTTTTAATTGTTGACATTGTGCAGTGAGGAACCTAAATAAGAGTGAATTTCATGTGAGGGCCGCATCCATTTCCTAGAAGGGCCACATGCGGCTTTCGGCACGCAGGATGGGG
>NC_091309.1:6827886-6845386 GCF_038502225.1 Cherax quadricarinatus
CATTGCCCCCCTATCCACCCTGTCATACGCCTTTTCCAAATCCATAAATGCCACAAAGACCTCTTTAGCCTTATCTAAATACTGTTCACTTATATGTTTCACTGTAAACACCTGGTCCACACACCCCCTACCTTTCCTAAAGCCTCCTTGTTCATCTGCTATCCTATTCTCCGTCTTACTCTTAATTCTTTCAATTATAACTCTACCATACACTTTACCAGGTACACTCAACAGACTTATCCCCCTATAATTTTTGCACTCTCTTTTATCCCCTTTGCCTTTATACAAAGGAACTATGCATGCTCTCTGCCAATCCCTAGGTACCTTACCCTCTTCCATACATTTATTAAATAATTGCACCAACCACTCCAAAACTATATCCCCACCTGCTTTTAACATTTCTATCTTTATCCCATCAATCCCGGCTGCCTTACCCCCTTTACTGTGTGTGCTAAAAAAATAAGTTATGATTCCCTTCAAGTGTTTTGAATATGATGGGTGCCAGCAGCGTCCCTGTGGGACCTCCTTGACTCACCCGCCCTCTGGGACTCTGCTAGCTTCATGTTAGTTATGTTCACGTCACAACTTAGATGCAGAACGAATTAACTGATCTTGGCTCTAAGAACAGTGACGTCACTTTTCGTATGAGAGGCTGCTTATGACTGGCTTTATGATGTGTTACGTCACTGCTTGCAAGAAATTCTACTGATGATTGGATCAAAGACACGTGACATCACTACACAGGTCTGTTTATTGTTATCTTAGGTGTCAGCGCCTGACCTTCTGCCGTAATAACCAGAGTTCTCATATTACAGTGATCTAACAACAGTTTGGCAGCAAAATATATATATATATATATATATATATATATATATATATATATTTATGTATGTATGTATCTATATATATATATATATATATATATATATATATATATATATATATATATGTATGTATGTATGTATGTATGTATATATACACAGAACTGAACATTATTAATGAATTTAAAAGCAGAAAATTTAAAAATAATTACATTATAATTAAAAAAATTCTTAAAATATTTCCCATACTTTCATATTTAATAACACAATCTATATTCTTCAAGTTGTTGTTTTTTTCATTCGGTTTCCATTACGTTGCGCCTTCTATTACGTGGCACCTTCTATTACGTGGCACCTTCTATTACGTGGCACCTTCTATTACGTGGCAGCTACCGGGTACTGTTCCCTAAATTCCTCCGGTTGTCAGTAACTGCTCAAGACATGTTACGTCGTCTTCTAAGGAATTACAATTTATTCAGTTTTACTGGAGAATTTCCCAACTTCCATAAAAATTCTTGTATCTGATTTTTTTTAATATTAATGACAAAATTATTTACATGGACAAGAGATGTAGTAAATATGTGTGTATGTGTACTCACTTAGTTGAGGCTGCAGGGGTCGAGTCCAAGCTCCTGGCCCCGTGTGTGTGTGTGTGTGTGTGTGTGTGTGTGTGTGTGAAGGATGAGATGAGAATTGATAAGTGTGACACTTGTGCAACATTTATTCTGTCAGCGACTTCTTCAGTTCGATACAGAGAAAGGCGGAAGACGAGGAGGGGGAGGAGTTTGAGGTAATCAGTCCCTCAGTCTGGAGTCGATGTATTCAGTCGATGGACTTCGACTCCAAAGCTGAGGGACGGATAACCTCAAACTCCTCCTCCTCGTCTTCCACCTTTCTCTGCAAAGGTCTGAAGAAGCCGTTGGCGAAACGTTTCCAGAATAAAGAATCCCAAATGTTCCACAAGCATCTCATATATTAACTTGACGGTTTTTTAAACCGTTTATACAGATAAACCCCTGACTCCGTTCAACGTAATTCTGAAAAAAAAAACACTGAAAACGCGTCTTGTGATATTAAAACCATTTCGGAAAGAGTAATTTATAATTAGGGTGCAAAGACTGGATATTATAAACGGGGCTGTGTGCAAAGAGAACGATACAACATGTAAGCTTTGAGGCTGACAGTCCAATTATTTATCAGGATCCCAGTGTCTAGGCTAGACTACACTACCAGCTACACTTGTAGCTTGCTGGATGACGCTACCAGCTACACTTGTAGCTTGCTGGATGACGTTATCAGCTACACTTGTAGCTTGCTGGTTCACGCTACCAGCTACACTTGTAGCTTGCTGGTTCACGCTACCAGCTACACTTGTAGCTTGCTGGATGACGCTACCAGCTACACTTGTAGCTTGCTGGTTCACGCTACCAGCTACACTTGTAGCTTGCTGGTTCACGCTACCAGCTACACTTGTAGCTTGCTGGATGACGCTATCAGCTACACTTGTAGCTTGCTGGTTCACGCTACCAGCTACACTTGTAGCTTGCTGGTTCACGCTACCAGCTACACTTGTAGCTTGCTGGATGACGCTACCAGCTACACTTGTAGCTTGCTGGTTCACGCTACCAGCTACACTTGTAGCTTGCTGGTTCACGCTACCAGCTACACTTGTAGCTTGCTGGATGACGCTATCAGCTACACTTGTAGCTTGCTGGTTCACGCTACCAGCTACACTTGTAGCTTGCTGGATGACGCTACCAGCTACACTTGTAGCTTGCTGGATGACGTTATCAGCTACACTTGTAGCTTGCTGGTTCACGCTACCAGCTACACTTGTAGCTTGCTGGTTCACGCTACCAGCTACACTTGTAGCTTGCTGGATGACGCTACCAGCTACACTTGTAGCTTGCTGGTTCACGCTACCAGCTACACTTGTAGCTTGCTGGTTCACGCTACCAGCTACACTTGTAGCTTGCTGGATGACGCTATCAGCTACACTTGTAGCTTGCTGGTTCACGCTACCAGCTACACTTGTAGCTTGCTGGATGACGCTACCAGCTACACTTGTAGCTTGCTGGTTCACGCTATCAGCTACACTTGTAGCTTGCTGGTTCACGCTACCAGCTACACTTGTAGCTTGCTGGTTCACGCTACCAGCTACACTTGTAGCTTGCTGGTTCACACTACCAGCTACACTTGTAGCTTGCTGGTTCACGCTATCAGCTACACTTGTAGCTTGCTGGTTCACGCTACCAGCTACACTTGTAGCTTGCTGGATGACGCTATCAGCTACACTTGTAGCTTGCTGGTTCACGCTATCAGCTACACTTGTAGCTTGCTGGACGACGCTATCAGCTACACTTGTAGCTTGCTGGTTCACGCTATCAGCTACACTTGTAGCTTGCTGGTTCACGCTACCAGCTACACTTGTAGCTTGCTGGACGACGCTATCAGCTACACTTGTAGCTTGCTGGTTCACGCTATCAGCTACACTTGTAGCTTGCTGGTTCACGCTATCAGCTACACTTGTAGCTTGCTGGTTCACGCTACCAGCTACACTTGTAGCTTGCTGGACGACGCTATCAGCTACACTTGTAGCTTGCTGGTTCACGCTATCAGCTACACTTGTAGCTTGCTGGTTCACGCTATCAGCTACACTTGTAGCTTGCTGGTTCACGCTACCAGCTACACTTGTAGCTTGCTGGATGACGCTATCAGCTACACTTGTAGCTTCCTGGACGACGCTATCAGCTACACTTGTAGCTTCCTGGACGACGCTATCAGCTACACTTGTAGCTTGCTGGTTCACGCTATCAGCTACACTTGTAGCTTGCTGGTTCACGCTATCAGCTACACTTGTAGCTTGCTGGTTCACGCTACCAGCTACACTTGTAGCTTGCTGGACGACGCTATCAGCTACACTTGTAGCTTGCTGGTTCACGCTATCAGCTACACTTGTAGCTTGCTGGTTCACGCTATCAGCTACACTTGTAGCTTGCTGGTTCACGCTACCAGCTACACTTGTAGCTTGCTGGATGACGCTATCAGCTACACTTGTAGCTTCCTGGACGACGCTATCAGCTACACTTGTAGCTTGCTGGATGACGCTACCAGCTACACTTGTAGCTTGCTGGATGACGTTATCAGGATTTATCTTAGCATTTAAATCCACAATTTTGAATGTTTTACGGGTAAGGAGGATTTATCTTAGCATTTAAATCCACAATTTTGAATGTTTTATGGGTAAGGAGGATTTACCTGGCCATTAAACATCCAGAACTTTGAATTTCTTGCGGGTTAGTGGGATTTACCTGGGCATTTCAATGCCAAAGCGCTGGCATTTCTTCCGACGACATCACGGGGCATTGATGCTGTTGAGTTGCTGTACAGGGATTTCCTGGGCTCCTTACGTGGCATTGTCTCAGACTGCAACAAGCAGGGAAGCTGCAACACACGCAACTAGCAATGTGATGTATGCAACACATTACACGCTCGCAATACTCACATTACCTCTCAATCTGGGGGTGGAACTCAAAGCTTTTGTACTCAAGACAAATTATTATTATTATTATTATTATTATTATTACTATTATTATTATTATTATTATTATTATTATTATTATTATTATTATTATTATTATTACTATTATTATTATTATTATTATTATTATTATTATTATTATTATTATTATTATTATTATTATTATTAAATAAAAACGTTGAACCCCCAGGGGGTTATTATTATTATTTTACTGTCAATTATTATTACTGTTGTTATTACCATTATTTTAGTAGAAGCGTTGAACCCGCAGGGGGTCATTCACCGCCCGTGGGAGTCAGTCCATTTTAATTCAAGGGAGAAGCGACTGCGGCTCTAATTCCTCGCATCAAGAGCTCTTCACTATCAACAAGGCGCCCCTCCCTCCCCCACCCCCGGTCCTCCTCATCCTCGAAGACTGTTATTATCATCATCATTATAAATGACAACTGAGCGGTAAACCCACAAGGGTCGTGCAGCTCCTTGAAGGCTGGCATCATTTCCTTGAAGGAAATGAAAGTTCCACTCTTTGAACTTGCCTGAGGCGTCCTCAGTTTCAGTTCTGTAAGATTTGCTACATAATACCACTGTTAAGGTTGGGTATTGTGAGGGCTCTAAATACACACTTGCTTACTCTCTTCTCTTTTCTGTATTTACTGTCAAATATATGTCAGTGTCAGCCGTTTTCTTTATAGAAAGCTGCATTGAAGGGTAAACTTCACTATCAGTAATTCATGAGAGACAGAGATAAAGAAAGAAAGAGAGAGAGAGAGAGAGAGAGAGAGAGGTAGGTAAGATATATTACCAGGAAGCTTAGATAAATATACCATAGGGATAAAGGGGCCTTTACTGCTCTTCGCTGTCTCCTTGTCCCCTCCTCTCCGTCTCAATCACTGTCTCCTACCCATCTCCACCCATTCATCTCCGTCAACTAACCCAGTGTGGCATCAACAATTTCATACACCTCTCTTTCACTACTCTTTTTCCCTCCTCTCATCCTCTCCTTCCCCTCCCTCCCCGTTCTCTATTTTCCTTCCTTCCTCGTCCTTTCTCCCTCTCTTCACCAATTCTCCCTCTTTGTTGCCCTGTGATGGTGGAGATAGCTTCGTAAAGCTTGCGAAGCTGTGTGTGTGTGTGTATATGTGTGTACTTACCTAGTTGTGGTTGCAGGGGTCGATTCACAGCTCCTGGCCCCGCCTCTTCACTGGTCACTACTAGGTCACCCTCCCTGCTCCATGAGCTTTATCATACCATTAAAAGCTATGTATGGCTCCTGCCTCCACTACATCACTTTCCATACTGTCTGTGTGTGCGTTTTAGACCATCCTGACGTTGGACGTGTTTCTTTACACCTGCTGCCCTTGTTCACCTAGCAGTAAGTAGGTACTTGGGTGTTAGCAGCCGACTACTGTGGGTCGCATCCTGAAGGGGTGGTAGTATATCTTTAGGCTTAGATAAGAACATAAGAAGAACATAAGAAAGAAGGAACACTGAAGCAGGCCTACTGGCCCAGTAGGCCAAAGTCGCCTACCGGCCCATGCCACTGGCCCAACCTATTCAGGTCCAGGTCACATCCACTTAAGGAAGGGGCACGGCATCAGACCTACTAGCACAAGCTAGTTAAGATAGTGTTGGGCTTTGAAATGGAATGAGAAAGGACAACACCTCTTAGCCTGCAAAACTGACTTGTGTAAAAGAACAAGAGATGGTACTGCCCAGGTAATGGTAACTGCAGGTCTGCTGGAAAGAAATCTTTGGAACTGCCGTAACTGTTGAACCTTGTACGGAACACCTGCAGATACCCCACCTCAGACTGTGTAAGACATTCATCTTTTGTGGTGGAACACGACAAGGAACATAGCTAGCTTCTGTGTGATGAATGGTTTGAAAAACCGACAAGTTGAAGATTGATGGACTGAACACATCGACTCCAGGCTGAGGGACTGATTACCTCATACTCCTCCTCTCCTTAAGCCTTCCTCTTTGTATTGGACTGATGAAGCCACTGTGTGGCGAAACGTTTCCTGAATAAAGATTCCCATATGCTGCATAAGTGTCTCAATCTTCATAGCTAGCTTCTGTTCGCACTCGTCTACACGAGAGTCATTAAGGCTGCATGTAACCTGTTCACTACCAGTCAAGAATGCCCTAATCCACAAAATAGGTACTAAGGTAAACTATCAGCTCCTATGCACTGAAGGACATATTCAGTAATAACCCACATGGAGACAGAAGCCCAGGAGATTCATTGATCTGTATATTTCGAAATATACAGACCAATTAATTTTCTGTTTCTGTCTCCATGTGGGTTATTACTGAACACTAAAAGACGTGTTGATAAATTAGACATGTGCAACACCTGAAAAATCTTTATTCGTCTCCATAACAAAGATACCCAGGTGTTACATATGTAGACTACACCAGGGTTATTAGGGCTACATGTAACCGCTTGTAATAATGTGTCACTGTATTGTTTGTAACGGCTTGACAAACCTCCCGAAGAGCGAAACGTTGCCACAATAAAATTAGTTGTACAATGTTCCTTTTACCTAGAATGGAACCTTTTCACCACCAATCAACAATACCTTCATCCCTAAAACAGGGATCAAAGTCTACTGAGTACAGATATTTGCCCAAGTATTTATACAGTATTTTCCGGCATATAAGGCGCACTTTTTTCTACCCACAAAATGCCCTGGAAAATCACCCTGCGCCTTATATTCTCAAATTAAGGGTCAGGGGTAGGCTTTGGGTTAGGGCTTAGCAGTTGTTTACTAAAGCTACGTTACAACTGTAGATGAATGGTTCACAGAACCGACACGTTGATAAATTAGACACATGTGCAACTCTTGGGTATCTTTATTAAGGAAACGTTTCGTCTACACAGTAGGCTTCTTCAGTCCATACAAAGGAGAAACGTGAAGAGCAGGAGGAGAATGAGGTAATCAGTCCCTCAACCTTGAGTCGATGTGGTCAGTCCATCAAACGTTTCGCCTACTGTGAAGGCGAAACGTTTCCTTAATAAAGATACCCGAGAGTTGCACATGTGTTTAATTTATCAACATGTCGGTTCTGTGAACCATTCATCTACAAACCTGTCAGACACTGCAACTTCTTGGGATCTTAATACTTGGGAATTCTTCGCTTGCCTAACCCTTGGGCACGACCTACTTCCACATTGGGCAAATGTGACACCACCTACCACTGCTGCACCTCTCCTGCCATACGGTTTATAAGCTGCTTCTCCGCTCATGTGCCGTATTCTACTCAAGATTGATGGACTGACCACATCGACTCAAGGTTGAGGGATTGATTACCTCATTCTCCTCCTATTCTTCACGTTTCTCCTTTGTATGGACTGAAGAAGCCTACTGTGTAGGCGAAACGTTTCCTTAATAAAGATACCCAAGAGTTGCACATGTGTCTAATTTATCTAGGTTACAACTGCCCGGAAACACTGTCTTGTATGCTCGTGCGCCTTATATGCTGGAAAATACGGTACATATTACATAAAGCTACGATTGGTAGAACTACTGGTGTGTGGAGTGAGCTGCAGCAGCGGTGGTGTGCTAGCAATTACTTAACAGGTGCTTTTGATTAATTAAAGTTGAAGTTCGGACAGTGTCGTAAGCCACGAGAAGCAAGACAGTCAGAGAGGGCTTTGGGGTGAGCTGGCTTTATCAGCACACACGCAGCAACAAAGCCAGACAATAAGACAAAGAGGGCTCTGGGGTGAGCTGGCTTTAACACTGAGCCCATCTGGTCTCACAGATATTGTAAATACTTTAGAAGAGGCTAAAATAATTGCAAGGTAACCAGCTGCTGGTGCTGTCACTGTCTGCCACACTGTGTCACTGTCTGCCACACTGCGTCACTGCCACACTGTGTCACTATCTGCTACACTGTACTCACCTAATTGTACTCACCTAATTGTGGTTGCAGGGGTAGAGACTCAGCTCCTGGCCCCGCCTCTTCACTGATCGCTACTAGGTCCTCTCCCTCTCTGCTTCCTGAGCTTTGTCATACCTCTTCTTAAAACTATGTATGGTTCCTGCCTCCACTACATCACTTCCCAGACTATTCCACTTCTTGACAACTCTGTGACTGAAGAAATACTTCCTAACATCCCTGTGGTTCATCTGAGTCTTCATCTTCCAACTGTGACCCCTTGTTGCTGTGCCCCATCTCTGGAACATCCTGTCTCTGTCCACCTTGTCGATTCTCCTCAGTATTTTATATGTCGTTATTATATCCCCCCTATCTCTCCTATCTTTCAGTGTCGTCAAGTCGATTTCCCTTAACGTCTCCTCGCAGGACATACCCCTTAGATCTGGGACTAATCTTGTTGCAAACCTTGGCACTTTCTCTAGTTTCCTTACATGCTTGGCTAGGTGAGGGTTCCAAACTGGCGCTGCATACTCCAATATGGGCCTGACGTACACAGTGTACAGGGTCCCGAATAACTCGTTATTTAGATGTCGCAAGACTCTTAGGTTTGCCAGGCGCCCATATGCTGCAGCAGTTATTTGGTTGATGTGCGCTTCAGGAGATGTGCCTGGTGTTATACTCACCCCAAGATCTTTTTCCTTGAATGAGGTTTGTAGGCTCTGGCCCCCCTAGACTGTACTCCGTCTGTGGTTTTCTTTGCCCTTCCCCAATCTTCATGACTTTGCACTTGGTGCGGTTGAATTCCAGGAGCCAGTTGCTGGACCAGACCTACAGCCTGTCCAGATCCCTTTGTAGTTCTGTTTGGTCCTCGTCCATTTAATTCTTCTCATCAACTTCACATCATCTGCAAACAGGGACACTTCGGAGTCTATTCCTTCCGTCATGTCGTTCACAAATACCAGAAACAGCACCAGTCCTAGGACTGACCCCTGTGGTACCCAGCTCGTTACGGGCGCCCACTCTGACCCCTCGCCACGTACCATGACTCGCTGTTGTCTTCCTGACAGGTATTCCCTGATCCATGGTAGTGTCTTCCCTATTATCCCTGCCTAGTCCTCCAGCTTTTGCACTAATCTCTTGTGTGGAACTGTGTCAAACGCCTTCTTACAGTCCAAGAAAATGCAATCTTCCCACCCCTCTCTCTCTTGTCTTACAGCCGTCACCCTGTCACAGAACTCCAGTAGGTTTGTGACGCAGGATTTCCCGTCCCTGAAACCATGTTGGCTGGTGTTGATGAGATCATTCCTTTCTAGGTGTTCCACCACTCTTCTCCTGAAAATCTTCTCCATTACTTTGCATACTATACATGTCAGTGACACTGGTCTGTAGTTTAGTGCTTTGTGTCTGTCTCCTATTTTAAAAATTGAGACTGCATTTGCTGTCTTCCATACTTCCGGTAGTCGCCCTGTTTTGATAGTGTTGAAGATAGTTGTTAGTGGTACTCAAAGAGCCTCTGCTTCCTCTATCAGGACCCATGGAGAGATGTTATCTGGCCCCATTGCCTTTGAGGTATCTAGCTCACTCAGAAGCCTCTTCACTTCTTCCTCGGTTGAACATATTTCGAGTACATGTATTACGTGTGTGTGTGTGTGTGTGTGTGTGTGTGTGTGTGTGTGTGTGTGTGTGTGTGTGTGTGTGTACTCACCTAATTGCGGTTGCAGGGGTCGAGACTCAGGTCCTCTCTCTCCCTGCTCCATGAGCTTTATCATACCTCATCTTAAAGCTATGTATGGTTCCTGCCTCCACTACCTCACTTGCTATTCCACTTCCTGACTACTCTATGACTGAAGAAATACTTCCTAACATCCCTTTGACTCATCTGGGTCTTCAACATCCTATTGTGACCCCTTGTGTGTGTGTGTGTGTGTGTGTGTGTGTGTGTGTGTGTGTGTGTGTGTGCGTGTGTGTGTGTGTGTCAGTGTACATACACTGACTGGATGCGTAGCAAAGTCTAACTTCGGGCATCGGCTAATTATCATATTATCACTGTCAGTACCGATATCGACCTAAAATTAAATATCGATTAATCTTAATCCATATTTTAGGGATTTATATATTCTCGACTGGAGGTTAAGAGGTGATAAGGAGTCTTAATGACCCCGGTGGCCAGTAAAACGGTCGGGTTTGTAATTAAGAATTCAACGTTTGGTCTGGACTGACTGTCATGTTGACAAAACATACACAGCTGTGTGTGATATACACACATGCACAAACGTACACACATGTATACGTGCATTATTATATTCACAATGAGCGCTAAACCTGTCTGGAGTGTAAACATTCATGATTTTATGTTACGGAAGTTCATGGTCTGTTTATTTTACCAGCTCCTCGGCCTGAGACATCTGTGTTTACCACAGCTGCTAGGATCAGCTGGCTTTCCGTGTTTACCATAGCTGCTAGGATCAGCTGGCTTCCCGTGTTTACCATCGCTGCTAGGATCAGCTGGCTTCCCGTGTTTACCATCGCTGCTAGGATCAGCTGGCTTTCCGTGTTTACCATCGCTGCTAGGATCAGCTGGCTTCCCGTGTTTACCATCGCTGCTAGGATCAGCTGGCTTCCCGTGTTTACCATCGCTGCTAGGATCAGCTCGCTTTCCGTGTTTACCGTCGCTGCTAGGATCAGCTGGCTTCCCGTGTTTACCATCGCTGCTAGGATCAGCTGGCTTTCCGTGTTTACCATTCAATTCAATTCAATCCAAAGTTTATTCTCTATAAAGATTACAATGTTGAATTTACAGAATTTGGTTGTTGTGTGGTTTACATGTAGTTAAATAATGATTATCGAGTGTACCACTAGAACGCCTAGCATGGCTAGGCATTTCGGGCAGACTTAGTTTAATTCTTTATTTTAAAATATTACAAATTATGAGGTAAGTTGGTATTATGGCTAAGTGACTAAATACTAGTTTGTGAGTTTAGCAATGTGAATGCTTTTGTTTTGGCACAGTACATAGTTTCAGTATTGGAGTATCATAGGATTCATTATTTTATGATTGAGATTAATATTTCTGTTTATGGTCAAATGGGTGAGTGAGTGTAAGTGTGAACCACCAGGTGGTATTCGTGTAGTTAGTTGATGGGGTGTATCAGGGAGATAAGATGTTTTCTAATGGTAGTTTTGAAGGTGATGAATGTGTCTGCAGTTCTAGAGTTCTCAGGTAGGGTATTCCAGATTTTAGGGCCTTTGACATACATTGAATTTTTGTGAAGGTTTAGTCGGACACGGGGAATGTCGTAGAGATGTTTGTGTCTGGTGTTATGCCTGTGGGTTCTGTCACAACTATCAAGAAAGCGTTTTAGGTCAAGGTTGATATTGGAGTTTAAGGTTCTGTAGATGTAGATTGCACAGTAGTAAGTGTGGATGTACTGAACAGGGAGTAAGTTTAAGTCTATGAAGAGTGGGGGGGTGTGTTGCCAGGGATGGGATTTAGTGATTATTTTTACTACAGCTTTTTGTTGGGTTATTATTGGCTTTAGGTGTGTTGCTGCAGTTGAACCCCAAGCACAAATAGCATAGGTGAGGTATGGATAAATAAGTGAGTGGTATAGTGTGAGAAGGGAATTTTGCGGCACGTAGTATCGTATCTTGGAGAGGATCCCAACCGTTTTGGATACTTTTTTGGTTTTGTGTTGGATATGGGTGCTGAAATTCAGGTTGTTGTCAAGGTATAGGCCTAGGAATTTGCCCTCATTATGTCTGGTAATTAGAGTGTTGTCGATCTTAATGTTAATTTGTGCATCTCCTGCTCTGCTACCAAACATAATATAGTAGGTTTTGTCAGTGTTAAGCGTAAGTTTAATGGCTGTCATCCAAGTCGATATTTTGATCAGCTCCTCGTTAATTACAATGGTGTTGAGGGTGGCAAGATTAGGGTGAGAGATGACATAAGTCGTGTCGTCAGCAAAGAGAATGAGTTTCAGGTGTTGGGATACGTTTGGAAGATCCTTGATGTATATGAGGAAGAGCAGGGGACCAAGGACACTTCCCTGCGGAACTCCAGTATCAAGTGGCCGTGTTGTTGATGCTGTGTCTTTAATGGTGACATACTGATACCTATTAGTAAGGTAAGATTTGAAATAAGCAAGCGCATGGCCTCTTATACCGTAATGGTCAAGTTTGTGGAGTAGGATGTCGTGGTCTACTGTGTCAAAAGCTTTTCTTAGGTCAATAAAAATTCCTAGTGGATATTCCTTATTTTCCAATGCTGTGTAAAGCAGATCTAGCATTTTTATGATTGCATCATTAGTGCTTTTATTTTTCCTGAATCCAAATTGGCAGGGGTTGAGTATGTTTTGTGCTGTTATAAATGAATATAGTCTCCTGTGCACGAGTTTCTCAAAGATTTTGGATAGCAATGGTAAGTTTTATATTGGCCTATAGTTGTTTAAGTCTGTAGGGTCACCACCTTTATGTATTGGTGTAACCCTTGCCATCTTGAGTAGTTTCGGGAAGGTGCTAGTTTCTAGTGACTTGTTAAAAAGTAATGAAATAGCATGCGAAAGGATATGGGCCGCTCGCTTGTACAGTAATGGTGGGACATTAGACAGATTCCCTGAGTTGTTTTTAAGTGACTTTATAATCTCGGTGACTTCCGAGGGCTCAGTTGGAGCAAGATAGAAGGAATTTGGGAAATTCCCATCTAGGTAGTCCCCGGCACGGGCATTGGTATGTGGGATTTTATTGGCGAGATTAGATCCTATGGTTGAGAAGAAGTCGTTTATCTTGTTAGCTGTGTCAGTGGGATGTAGTGGTGTTTCATTAGGTTTAGTTAGGACAATATTCTTGGTTTTTTTCAGTTTGTGGGTCCCTAGAATCTGAGAGAGTGTTTTCCAGGTCTTTTTTATATCTCCTCTAGTGTCTGTGAATTTACTGGAGTAGTATAGTTGTTTGGCTTTCTTTATTACTTTGGTGAGAACTGATGAATAGTGTTTAAGAATATCTTTGTGTATTAAGCCCTGTCTATATTGCTTTTCATATTGGTGTTTTTCATTGCTACTAGGATCAGCTGGCTTTCCGTGTTTACCATTGCTGCTAAGATCAGCTGGCTTTCCGTGTTTACCATAGCTGCTAGGATCAGCTGGCGTTCCGTGTTTACCATAACTGCTAGGATCAGCTGGCTTCCCGTGTTTACCATCGCTGCTAGGATCAGCTGGCTTTCCGTGTTTACCATAACTGCTAGGATCAGCTGGCTTCCCGTGTTTACCATCGCTGCTAGGATCAGCTGGCTTTCCGTGTTTACCATAACTGCTAGGATCAGCTGGCTTTCCGTGTTTACCATAACTGCTAGGATCAGCTGGCTTTCCGTGTTTACATAGCTGCTAGGATCAGCTGGCTTCCCGTGTTTACCATCGCTGGTAGGATCAGCTGGCTTCCCGTGTTTACCATCGCTGCTAGGATCAGCTGGCTTCCCGTGTTTACCCTCGCTGCTAGGATCAGCTGGTCTCCCGTGTTTATCAAAGCTCCCAGGATCAGCTGTCTCCTTGTGTAGCTCCTAGGATCAGCTGCTTGCCCTCTGAGATAACTCCTTGGATCAGCTGTTTTCCTTGTGTGACTCCCTAGATCATCCGTTTAGCTTCTACATTAATTCTGACCAATGAGATTAACTGTTACAACACTGCTGTCTGTCATCCCTCGTTCAATGGCTTACTATTCCCATCCATTCTCGACCTTTTAAACAGGTTGACTAGTAAGACACACATGTAACACCTAGGTATCTTTACTAAGAAACTTCTCTCAATAAAGATACCCAGGTGTCGTATCCGTCGATCTTTCGGTACTATCTTACCTTAGATTTAAAGATACCAAAACCAGCTGGTACCACCTTGTCTTTGATTTAAGATACCAGGACCAGCTGGTACCACCTTACGTTCATTATCTAGATCTCTCAGCAGGATATATTATCCTACCTTGAGCACAGGTGGGACAGCCTTATCTTATTTACTTATCCGGCTTGTGTTTCTGAAGGCAGCTGGCTGTTTGCGGATGCTTCAGATATCCGCCTCATCTGGCGTGTATTCCACGCCTGCCAGAGCTGCTTCTTCCCAGTATATTCCCATCTGGCTCGAAAAGAGCGTGTGTGCTCTCCTGACTGCTGGTATTAGACGGCGAAGGGAACCCGGGATCTGCCGGACTCACTCACCCAAATATAAGGCGGTGCAATTTATTCATGGTTCATTTCGAAGTCTCGAACCGGGGATTGAGTTATGCGTGTGTGTGTGTGTGTGTGTGTGTGTGTGTGTGTGTGTGTGTGTGTGTGTGTGTGTGTGTGTGTTTGGGGAAAGCGGGGTGATGGGAAAGGGGGGGGTTGACGGTCCGATACATCAGATTACTGGTGCTAGCAGCAAGCATGACATATTGAAGGTTACGTTTTAAGGTTTTTATGGAATATAAATAACATCTGTATTTTTTTGTTGTGAGGATTAAAACAATATTTTGCACAAGTACAAAGGTGCTTCCTGTGACTGTGTTTGCTGGGAACCTTCTCCTCTTTTCTGCAACATTGCAAGCTCCTGATAAAGTGCTAATTGCATCACGAAAGGCCTATACCTATCATTCTATCATTCGGCTTCCCCCCGTGGTTGTTTACACACACACACAGATATACATACATATATATATATATATATATATATATATATATATATATATATATATATATATATATATATATATATATATATATATATATATATATATATATATATATATATATATATATACATATGCTTTGATTTTACTAAGTGAATTAATGTAATCCCTGTAATATCTCCCTCTATCTCTCTCTCTCTCTCTCTCTCTCTCTCTCTCTCTCTCTCTCTCTCTCTCTCTCTCTCTCTCTCTCTCTCTCTCTCTCTCTCTCTCTCTCTCTCTCATATTTCTCATTCTTGAGTAACTTCAGCGGAGATAGTTATTAGGAGCGGCTGTGAAGCCGGAGGCTCAGGCCTCCGGCTTCCAAGTTCGCTTCAACATTCTTCTTATTCTCTTTATTCCTCTGAAGAATTCTTCAGGAATTTTCAGAAGAATATTCGTGGTGTCGCCAACGGGGTTAAGAGGCAGCTCCTGTGCCAGTGTCATAGTGTCAGGCATAGTGCCACCCGGGTGTCATGCGAATGGTAGCACTTGCATAATAATTATAGCAATAATAATAATAACGCAGCAATAATAATAATAATAATAATAATAATAATAATAATAATAATAATAATAATAATAATAATAATAATAATAATAATAATAATAATAATAATAATAATAATAATAATATCTTGAACATATGCAATATCAACACGTATAGCTGGCACAGGTTTGATAATAAAAACACCTGTGTTTGGCATTACCTGTGACCATTGTTGACATGTAAGATACAGATAAGAGCATAACACATGGTCTTACAGCTCTTTAATTATTTATTACTTTATTACGAAAGAAATCGTCTACACAACGCCACCCGCTTCCTAAAGCTACTTTTAGTTACACAGCGTCAAGGAGGTGAATATTTTTTTTTTCAGAAGCCACAGTACGCATTCAAAGTGACCTCTCTCTCTCTCTCTCTCTCTCTCTCTCTCTCTCTCTCTCTCTCTCTCTCTCTCTCTCTCTCTATCTCTCTCTATCTCTCTCTCTCTCATTGCGAGCAGGGACACTGAGCCATCTCCCAACATGTAAGACCTCTCAACCATGCCGTAAACTGGAATGAGAGTAACATCACACATACAACTGGTTGTCCATGTGAGCATACTCGCGTCGACGAGCATACTCGCGTCGACGAGTATGCTCACAGGCTCCAAAATAAACTTCAAGTCATCTAAAGGCCAGTAGTCGACACTGGATCCGATCACCAAGGTTCCTATACCCAGTCCCGGCAGTATACTTCAGCGGCATAGGTAGGCCACTCTTCCGGGTCTTCGCTTAGTAATATAACTGCTGAGGGTACACGACCGTTCTAGCAGGTAATGACTGGGTACACCAACGTTCTAGTAACTGCTGGGGGTACACGACCGTTCTAGTAAGTGTTGACAGGACACACGACCATTCTAGTAAGTGTTGACAGGACACACGACCATTCTAGTAAGTGTTGATAGGACACACGACCATTCTAGTAAGTGTTGACAGGACACACGACCATTCTAGTAAGTGTTGACAGGACACACGACCATTCTAGTAAGTGTTGACAGGACACACGACCATTCTAGTAAGTGTTGATAGGACACACGACCATTCTAGTAAGTGTTGACAATACATACGACCATTCTAGTAAGTGCTGACAGGGAACACGACCATTCTAGTAAGTGCTGACAGGGAACACGACCATTCTAGTAAGTATTGACAGGGAACACGACCATTCTAGTACTATTAACTAAGTGTTGACAGGGAACACGACCATTCTAGTACTATTAACTAAGTGTTTACAGGGAACACGACCATTCTAGTACTATTAACTGTTTACAGGGAACACGACCATTCTAGTACTATTAACAAAGTGTTGACAGGGAACACGACCATTCTAGTACTATTAACAAAGTGTTGACAGGGAACACGACCATTCTAGTACTATTAACAAAGTGTTGACAGGGAACACGACCATTCTAGTACTATTAACAAAGTGTTGACAGGGAACACGACCATTCTAGTACTATTAACAAAGTGTTGACAGGGAACACAACCATTCTAGTACTATTAACAAAGTGTTGACAGGGAACACGACCATTCTAGTACTATTAACAAAGTGTTGACAGGGAACACAGCTATCATGCAACATTACCCGTGAGTCAGCTGAGTTTTGGCATGGGCCAGTAGACCTACTACTGTATTCCTCTTAAAACCCTCTACAAACATAATGTTTTTTTTTTTAGTCTAGTTTGACCCCCCTACCCTACATATGCTACTTCTCCCGCATGTCCATTCTGCTGAAGAGGACCCCAGCCGGAGGTCGAAACATACAAACTCCCACTTGCGTATTTTCTTAGTTTACTTGTGAGTTTAACCCACCTACTCTCGCTCTCTGCTTACTTTCCTTCCTCCCCTCTCTTCCCCTCACTCGACCCCCAAACGTTCACACGGAGATGACAGAGCACTTGTGCTCTGTCAGTCTTGGTACGTCCAGCAGTCACGGTAGATTATCCTCCCTTATAACTTGATCCAGCAACACAGCGGAGAGGGAGAATAACACGGGCAAGATAACGACTGAGGAAGA